>NW_010331566.1:0-2453 GCF_000700745.2 Antrostomus carolinensis
GGGTTGCCCCAACCCAGGTGCAGGATTTTGCACTTGGCCTTGGTGAACTCCATGAGGTTAGCACAGTCCCACCTCTCAAGCCTGTCAAGGTCCTTCTGGATGGTGAGGGACTTCTGTATAGTTTATATATACTATATATACAAAAGTATATCCTTTTGTATAGTTTTTACATTTTGCTCTCTTCCCTCTGCCCTGTAATTATTTAGACATCATGTTTCCAAGCACTGCTGCCCACAAATCCAGTGTTCTACATCAAAGCAGCCAAGAATATTTATACCTGTGACAAACCATGTCAGTACTGTAGCTACTGGGGAAAAAAAACCCCAAAGCAACAGACTAGTGTCACTTAATTTAGTGAATGATATGTTTAGCCCCAAATTCTCTGAAGATGGATTTACATCTTTCTAGCATTTCTGCTAATACCCAAATGATTTTCTAAATTTCTCTTACCCTTTACAGAGGCTATTTAAATAAAGATATGAGTCTATTTTGACCATTTCAAACCTTATTTTTAACACAGAAAATGACTGGATATTACGTCTGCAGGTTTCCTTTGTAGCTGTAGACTTCTGGGAATTATTCCTCAATTAATACATAACCCTTCTGAAAGCAAATTAGTTCTTTTCACCAAAATATGGGTATGTCTCATATAAAAAGAAATCAAAATAATTCTCAGTTTATCATAGAACAAGTAACATAAGAAACTGCTCATCCATGGGGCCAGTCCTCTTACTGTGTCCATGTTTAATTGTTTCCAGACTGGCTTCAGATTTCGTAACGGCCCAGGCAAGACTGAATGCAGCTGTTGTAAGGATGAGCAGGATAGGTCCCAATTGCTTCTACAACAGGACAAGATGATGGCTGAACATGAGGCAAACCTGTGTCCCAGACCTGGAAGGGTTGACTTAGTTTTCACAGGATTCACAGTTGTTGGTGCAGATTCCAAAGCCTCCCAGAGCTTTAAAATAAAAATAAATAAAGGACATATCCCCGAAGACCAGAAGGCTTATCCAAAGAGAGGAGGAATGGAAACAAGGTCAGTGATTTTCATCAGGAGAAGATCCTCAGAGCAGCGCTGTGCATTTTTCTCCGACCTGCTAATGAAGAGCACAGTTGTCTCGTGCCTTTTTACCATGAGTGACTGTTTCACATACATCAAATCCGTTGACCCACTGACTTCCTCTGTTGTAAAACTGGAAACACTTTCGGTGAGTTTAAAGATTTGAATACTTTCCCCCCAACTCCACTTAACTGCTCTCACCCCCTTAGCCAAGAAGCTGAAGCATTCGAGGCACTGAAACAAGGAGAGGTTGCTAATTTACTAAGACATGTACACTGAAGGATAACAATCCAGGACATCATGTCCAGTCTGTGGGAGGCTTTTGTTCTGATTTTTGGATCACTTCCATGGCAGGAAGTTGCTTCAGTTGTTGCTTTAGAGTTTTCTCAGAATCACGATAGCAACAGAAAAAAAAATAACCTTAGAGTAATTAAGGTTTCTGATCTTATTAAAAGTATTCATTGCTTTATTGTTTTGTGCAATGATCACAAAGTTATTATGAAATCATGCATGTGTTTCTTACTAGGTTCATTTCAAAATGCTGCATCAGTTTAAGGAAAGAAAAGACAGATTGATTGTTTTGATTGTTTCTCTATGTTATGTAAATTCTTCCCATGGCACATAGTTTAAAGCAAAAAAAAACAAAAAAAAAAGAAAAAGTCAAGCTTAAGCTTTATGACTTTTGTGAAGTGTTGAAAAGAATTCTTTTCTTCATCAAACCTGCTGTAAATCTTCTTTACAAAACCAGAGTGCTAGATTCTAGAAATCATAACTTCAAAAAGATTCTACCATTCCTAACAAGAAAAACAATGTTTTCTCCATCTCGGGCAAATTCCAGGTTGTCTCAAAGTTAAACCTTGAAGAAGCTGAGAATTTGAGGTGGTGAAAGAGGGAGTATATTTGCTTTAAAACACAGAATCATAGAATGGTTTGGGTTGGAAGGGACCTTAAAGCTCATCCAGTTCCAACCCCCCTGCCATCAACAGGGACACCTTCCACTAGACCAGGTTGCTCAAAGCCTCATCCAACCTGGCCTTGAACACTTCCAGGGAGGAGCAGCCACAGCTTCTCTGGGCAACCTGGGACACTGTCTTAAAAAAAAAAAAGAAAAAAAAAAAAAAGTGGAATTTCATTCATTCTATTTTATGGGAAAGGGAGCACCAGAATAATTCATAGAATCTGAAATTTGCTTTATATTCACATTTCAATTTACATATCAACAGCAAACCTTAATGTTATCTACATCAAAACTACATCTTTTTGGTTTAAGTCAAATAGCATAGCAAGGTTGATCTACAGTTATGGTTGATCTAAGGTCTTGATTTTTCCACTTTCCAGAGAAAACTTAAAACAAAAACTCTCTAAACTCCCACATCTTTAATAGTTTTTAAAA
>NW_010331566.1:2478-13829 GCF_000700745.2 Antrostomus carolinensis
CCCTTTTATTTTGAAATTTCAAAATCTCTCCATTTATGGATTAGTGAAACACTGAGTTAATAAGTTTAAAAAAAATCTATGCTAACTTATTACCAGCTACATCTCTTTTTTATTAAAAAATGCTATTTTAAAGCAAACCACAGCTTTATACGCTACTTTAGCCACACATTTATCTGAAGTTCTTAGCTTCCCTCTTGACTTTTGCTACCAAGTTTCACTGCAGTGTTTTAGTATTTTGCTGTACCTGAGGTGAGGATTTTCCTGGTCTTTACCAGCCCGAGATATAACTAGCATTTCAGCGAGGAAGACTTCCAGAGCCTTCAGTGCTCCTGTACCTCAAAATCCACAAACCACAAACCTCTGCATGGGCCTGGCCCTTCAGCCAGTCCTCAATCCATCTTGCTGTCCACTTATTTTGTCAGCTTGTCCACAAGGATGTTATGGGAGACAGTGTCAAAAGACTTCCTGAAGTTGATGTGAACAACATCCATTGCTCGCCCCTCATCCACCAAGCTGGTCACCTCATTGTAAAAGGCTATCAGCATGATTTCCCCTTTGTAAATCCATGTTGACTACTCTTGATCATCTTGTCCTTAAGTACTTTAGAAATGGCTTTCAGGAGCATTTTCTCCATCACTGACCCAAGGATTGAGACAAAGCTGACCAGCCTGTAGTGCCCTGGATCTTTCTTCTTGCCCTTCTTGAAGAAAGGAATGGCATTTGTTTTCTTAGTCTGCAGGAACCCATCCCAGTTGCCATAATTATTTAAAGATTATCAAGAGTGTCCTCACAGTGACACTGACCAGCTCCCTCTGGTCTCAAGGGCCTGGGATTTCTGAAGGCTCCTCTTACCAGTTGAGGCAAAGAAGGCATTGGGAACCTCAGCCTTTCCTGCCTCAATTGTCACTCGGCGCCAGGCCCAGATTTTCTCTAGTCTTTCTTTTGCTGTTCAGGTACTGGTAGAATCCTTTCTTGTTGCTCTTCACGTTCCTTTCCCAGACTGAGCCTCAAGTGGGCCCCTGCTTTCCTAACCCCGTTCCTGCACGATCAGCCAGCAGTTTCACACCATCTCCCTCATGGCACATTGGTTGCTCTTAGCTTTCTGCTTCAGACTACAAGATTGCATTTCCATGTGGAAAATATTTTTACATAGAAACCACTAGAGCAGTATTTTTTTTTTTTTTGAGTGTGGGGTGGTCCCTGTTTAGTAATAACTAAACTATTTGCATAGACAATCCGGGTTTATGACAGGTAGCAACCCAAGAGTGAGCAAATGCCTTTGAAAGACACAACCATTCTTGATTTTCTAGTCATGATTTAGGGACTCTGGTCTGCAGGTAGAAAATATTTGTCTCTTTGCTTTTCTGTGACCACCATGACCTGCACTGCATTGGTCATACTCTCTAGAGACACTAACTGATAAAATTTGTAGGGTCAGCAAACATTAGACATGCCAACAAGAGAAGAATATTGTTATACTTACCAGAACGCTGACAGAGTTTCTAAATTGGAGCTGCAGAGCTCTAGTTACGAACCTGCAGGAGCTTTTTCAACATTCAGATGTTCAGAATATCAGCAGTGCCAGCTGAGGACAGGAGCATGGGGCTGCCTGACAATCTGCAAAAGCCCAAAGTAGTTGGGCCTCCAGAAATACCTGAAGTAGATAAAGACTGAGTGATCTAGAATTAAATGCTACCAGGTGAAAAAAAGGTCAGAGACTAGGAAACGCCTGTTGTGTTTGATAGCGTTCCCATTCCTGCCACCACTTTATACAGGGGTAGGTAGAGCAGGAAACATCGGCAGTGCTCGAGCCTGACTGCTGAAGTGCCAACCCACTGCTTGAGGGGAGGAAAAAAAGGCTTTCCATCCAGTGCTGTATTGGTCACACTCCTACCCACCTTCCTCACCAGGCTTCCACCCGCTGCCTTCCTCACCCCGCTCCCACCCGCCGCCTTCCTCGCCCCGCTCCCACCCGCCGCCTTCCTTGCCCCGCTCCCACCCACCTTCCTCGCCCCGCTTCCACCCGCCACCTTCCCCGCCCCGCTCCCACCCACCTTCCTTACACTTCTACCCACCGCCTTCCTTGCCACGCTCCTACCCACTGCCTTCCTCGCCCCACTTCCACCCACCGCCTTCCTCACCATGCTCCTACCCACCTTCCTCACCATGCTCCTACCCACCTTCCTCACCATGCTCCTACCCACCTTCCTCACCATGCTCCTACCCACCTTCCTCACAATGCTCCTACCCACCTTCCTCACAATGCTCCTACCCCGCCATGCTCCTACCCACCTTCCTCGCCATGCTCCTACCCACCTTCCTCGCCATGCTCCTACCCACCTTCCTCGCCATGCTCCTACCCACCTTCCTCGCCATGCTCCTACCCACCTTCCTCGCCATGCTCCTACCCACCTTCCTCGCCATGCTCCTACCCACCTTCCTCGCCCTGCTCCTACCCACCTTCCTCGCCCTGCTCCTACCCACCTTCCTCGCCATGCTCCTACCCACCTTCCTCACCATGCTCCTACCCACCTTCCTCACAGGTCCACCATGCTACTAACCATAATGTTCTGCTGGCTCCCTGTCAGAACTATCCCAGCCACGGTTCAGTAGAAAGCTACGATCCATCACACCACTGAGGAGAAGAGCTGTTACAGAACACCTGGCAGAACTCTGTACTGCAAATGACAAATCTCTGTGTTACCATTATTTATTTTTTTTTCAGATCTGCTGCAGTTTTTACAACTCCTGCAGGTTTTTTTAGTGCAATAGAGATTGTTTGAGCGCACAACAGTGCAAAGCTATTTTAGGTTAGTGCAAACAGTGTTTAATTTTTGAGGGGGATTCACAGTGAATACTCTAAGAAAACACAAGTCAAGCCTATATCAAGATACTGGTATCTACCTCCTGGGTACAGGAGGTTTTTTATTAGGAAAAATAATTTTAAAAAACCCTCCTGGGTGTTTTATTAGAAAATAAAATGTGTTTCTCTGATCAATCTGTAAGCCATATCAAGAAAGTATGGCTATATTTTTCCATTAATTAAGAAAGCATGAATGGAAATTGTAGACACATCTAGTTTATTTTTAAAAAATCCACAAAACACAAAGAAGATTAGCAAAAGAACTTCACAACGAAGAATTATTGCAACTTATTTGCATTATTCTTTGTCTGAAGTACATAGATGTGTTACAAATACTCTCATGAGATCCACCCCCTCACACACACACACCTCTGCAGGGCATCAGGTAACAGCATGTCCATGGTGATCTGCTGACTTTGATAGAACATTACATCTGCAACATCAGAACTCGGGACAAATAATCAACAGGCATTTCTGGGCTCAGCACGGCCACAATGTCAGAACTTCAGCAATTCAGTTCACTCTTCAGTTACAAGACCATCCTGAATTACAACAGGAATATCACCGAAGAGCATCACAAGTCACCGTAAGCCACTTTGTCCAGCAGTAAACTTCAACAACGTCCGTGTCCCTGCACACCAGAGCGGGCTAGGAGATTTGTTCTGAAGACTTTCCAGCACTTCTGGCAGCAAAGCAGCACGTAAGAACAGAATGCTAGAGATAACCTCCTACGTTACCTCAGTTGCTAAGCTATTGCTTGAGTCAGTTGACAACTCAAAGGCCAGTATAAATATTTATATTTTATTCATATTGGCCAAGCCCTAAGACAAAGGAAACGCCTGAAAACAGAGGAGCTAAAGGTGCAAATCATCAAACAGAAGCTACACATTTCTGGTTAAGTAAGCCAGTGCCCACAAGTTAAACTCTTCATTCATGCATTGTCATGACCCAGAGGATTTTAACTTTGTCTGAAAAGAAGTAATGAAATGTTAAACCTCCAAAGTTACGCAGTGATTTAATTAATCACAAACAATGTTACAAGCTTTCAGTGTGTCTCATGTCAGAAGCAGTTTAGCCTGTATTGCACGAGTTCCACGGGACAGGTTTCATATTGTAGTTTAATGACAAGATAAGAAACCAAACCCCTCAGAACTCCAGCTCCAGAGGTGGCAGAAAGAACTAAGTGGAAAAGGACAACAAAACCAAACCTCTAAAAAAAAAAAAAATATTATAAACTTCAGATGGTTCTCAAAGCACAGAAGAACCACCTTTGTTAGTACTTCCTTTAGTATAGAAAGGCATTCAAATGTATTAATTGGAAGATGTGCCGCTAGTTCCACAAGGTAGAACCTGTTTGTGGCTGATAAACAGAGAGCAGTGTTTGGTGTCCAGAGATTTCCAAATGCAACCCTATGTGTACCCACTCCTGGGTGCGGATACTGAACTTCAGAGCCACTTAGGTGGAGCAGCCAAAATGGCAAAGAGGTGACCTAGAAATGGAACCAGCTGCCTTGGTCACTGTGTGGTGCCCACTCAGTTTGGCGCAATGTCCGATGTGCAACAAAAGGCACACCACCCAACGGGCAAAGGTCCAACCTGTCCACGGAAATCCACAAGATCTCAAACAAATCTGAGGAACTGCCGATTCCCTTCCCAGTGTCAAAACAAAGGGATCTTGTCAACGCCACTAAAAAAGTTTCAGCTCTGCCTCTGCACAGCACGGCAGAAGGGGAGATTAGCCAGTGTTATTTCACCAATATATTTACTTTTTTCCTCCTCTCTCTCCCTCCTACGCTTTTTTATAACAGCATCAATCACCTTCCACAGGCTTAGTGCTCTGCACAACTGATTGAATTTTTCAAAGAATATTTGGATTTAAGGTATTAATATCCTTCAAATAGTGGTGAACCTACAAATTTTTATTATTTTAAGCAACTGCTGCATCCTTAGATGGAGGCCAGGCAGTGAGGAAGAAACACCATCTAGTTACTCACAAGAGAAAATGAGTCACTTACCATGAAGACCAAAGCCCATCCTGCCCTGTTTTCCCTTTTGCAGGCTCCCAATATGACATCTTGCCAGGTTGCCCAGAGAAGCTGTGGCTGCTCCTCCCTGGAAGTGTTGAAGGCCAGGATGGATGAAGCTTTGAGCAACCTGGTCTAGTGGAAGGTGTCCCTGCTGATGGCAGGGGGGTTGGAACTGGATGAGCTTTGAGGTCTCTTCCAACCCAGACCAGTGTGTGATTCTATGATCTTGTCCTTCTCTCTCTCTTAGAGAGTTTCAAATTCTATTGACCAGCTTCCTCTTCCTGTTCACAGTTTGACAATACGTAGGGCAGAAAGGAGAAATCTAGATATCTGCTGGAAATTTTGCCTCCAGTTAAATCAAATCATCTTCACTGTGATTAGGATTTTGTCCACAGTATCAGCAGAAAAAAGCTCAAGCAACATACAGTTGATAACAATTTCAACTGTTTTGCAATTCCTACAAATCTTGCCAGTGGACATTTGACAGAATATTGTGTTTTTTTTTCCTTTCATAAATGAGCAGTCTGCAGCTGAGTGAAAAAAAGACAAAGGGATCTTCAAGAAAATATCTGCATAACAGATACAACAGATATTTCACTAGGCTTAATATTTTAAAGAATGAGCCCTGTACATATACATTTTCAGACAAAACGAAGGGATCTTGTCTGGTTTTGACTACCAGAATAGAAACAGAATATTTTCCAGCTTTTCTTTATGTAAACCAAATATATATGTGAAATTACAAGCAGTTGGTTTTATTACATCCATTCAACACTCAGCTGACCTAAACTCAGAAGTTCAAACTTCATATTTCTTCTGCAACAACACTAAAGATAAGATCGAAAGACATTTCAAAAAATTACACTTGAAGATTCACACACCTCCAGGAGTACTATTATTATTATTAAATATATTTTCTTATCTCTTCCAGAAAATGAGACAGCACAAATATGTGCATAGTGCAAGACAAAAGCACAAGTGGTGAAGAAGGCAGATGATCGTGCATGCCTGTGGAACGTATTTCCCACTGCAGTAAGTAAACCCCACTGTCTTTCTCACCAGGATATGTACAGAACCGCAGCAAGATGACTGGGACCTCCTGGAATGCAAACCCAGCTTGGGTTGTGCTAGTCCCTGTGTTTTCACAAGGCACCGAGTTTCGCTTTAGCAGGGTAACCAGGTAACCAGGCTAGTTTAGAAATACCAATTCCCATCTGCAGGACTTAGAGGGATCAGGGAAAAGACAAGGTGTTGAATCCAAAACTTACCTGAAGAGAAGCAATTCCACCAGATCACTGTTCTTGTGCTTCCGAGTCAGTTACACAGTCCCTGCTTTTCAGAACAATTAACTCCACAACCCAATGATACGATAATGTTATTCTAAACCAAACAGAAACCGCAGAATGGTGGGGGTTGGAAGGGACCTCAGGAGACCATCCAGCCCAACCCCCCTGCCAAACCAGGTTCCCTCCACCAGGTTGCACAGGAAAGTGTCCAGGTGGGTTTGGAACATCTCCAGAGATGGAGACTCCACACCCTCTCTGGGCAGCCTGCCCCAGGGCTCTAACACCCTCACAGGAAAGAAGTTTTTCCTTCAGTTTGTGTGGAACTTCTGGTGTTCCAGTTTGTGCCCATTGCCCCTTGTCCTGTCACTGGGCACCACCAAAAAGAGCCAGGCCCCATCCATTTGGCCCCCACATTTCAGCTATTTCTAGACATTGATCAGATCCCCTCTCAGGCTGCTCTTCTCCAGGCTGAACAGTCCCAGCTCTCTCAGCCTCTCCTCGTCAGGCAGATGCTCCAGCCCCTCATCATCTTTGTGGCCTCTGCTGGACTCTCTCCAGAAGATCCCTGTCCCTCTTGAACTGGGGAGCCCAGAACTGGACACTGTACTCCAGATGTGGCCTCAGCAGGGCAGAGTAGAGGGGGAGGAGAACCTCCCTTGACCTGCTGAATCAAAGTAGTTGGTACCCAACGTAAAAGATCTTTACAGATACACTAGAAACAAACCAGAAGCACAGTAAGAGCTGGAAATTCCCGAGACCTTTACATGGAAGGGAAGTGAAAATTTCTAAGCTGATTTCTTTAAAAATTACTGAAAAAAAGCTGCTGGTTTTGTTGGATTTGCAGGGAATGTGTTTAACCCTGCCAAGAAGTGAGATACACAGGAGACCACTGCAAAGAAAGAACCATCTCTCACTCACTGTAAAACATACACCAGTAATTTGACTTCCACACAGTCACTCAGTCACTTACTGTGCTCACCAAAGTCTGCAACACACTTATCACAAGCGCTTGGCTTGCACGTGTTTGCCTTTTGGCTCCCTGAAAAGAATTAGGGAGAAAAAAAAAAACCCCCAAAACCACATTTAAAATATTTTAATTGAGTATAATAGACAAACACCTCAGAGACTGAGAGACTTGCTGGGCGTGCACTGTATTAGCGACCATCTCCCAGCAGGCTGAGAGTCCCAGACTCTCCCCCCTTCAGTTCTGTGCCCATCACTCTCTGTTGAGCTCTTCTCCTTACTGCCTCAGCGGCAACGCGGACGGCAAGCAGTAGCCGCTCTAAGACGTTACAACCCTGCCCCAGTCAGGGAAGGAAGTTAGCAAAGATACTGTGAAGTAACTATCAGAAGCTGAAAACTATACTCAATCCGGGCAATATTTGGGAATTTGGCCTTAGTTTAACAAGTCTGATAAAAATAGGACTAAATTTGAGCACGTTTCAAGGTAGGCAGGTACATCCTTGATATTGCAACAGCTTAATTCTACATATAAAACAGTGTGACAGACTTAAAAAAAACAGTTTGTAGGGATCCATAGCATAGATAGAAACAGCACTTTACTAAATTTTGTTTCTTGAAACAGTAGAATTATTTTAAAAGCACTTCTCAACTTTTAAAAGCAGAATACCTTGTTTCTGCTTATGAGTTTATAAAGGTTGCTCTAATAAAAGATACGGAATTTTAAATGTATAATGACAGTACATGTAGGAAAAACCAGTGAGTCTTCTTACCATGGCCAAGTCACAAAAAATAAATCAATAAACAAACAAATACATAAATAAAAACTGAAAACCCCATCCCCTCCAGAACTTGTTTCCTTAACTGAATAATTTGCACATCAGCTTTGCAGACATAACAATGCTGATTCTGGGCGACACGTTTATGTCGAAGACTGGAACGGGATTATTCAGGTTTTTCTTAGCACTTTTTGCACTGCTGGGTCAATTGTAGCAGCAACAAGGTGAGAAAGTAAGGTGATGAAGAAAAAGTGGACTAGGGACTTGTGTTCACACTAGTTAGGAAGGCATCAAGTGTTTTAGTGACAAACTGTCACTCGGAGGAAAACAAACTGAGATCAAGTACACGCCCCTTCTTCCAGTTTTGTATCATTTGTTTGGTTCATCGGTCAGAGCTTCAGTATCATAAGGAAAGAGGAAAAACATCAGCTAGCACAGCTTGTCTTCCTCTTGTGCAGGTTAGACCTGTGCTCACTTTGCACCGTCCCTTCTCAGTTAGCAAGAGTGTGTTTTCAATATTACAAAGTGATTTTTTTTTCCAGGTTTTTTTTTTTATACTGACTGAAAGCTAAATATTACTCTCTGCCCTTCCTCAGATTTTAGATGGCATGTGACATGCCACAGAATTAAAAATCTAATGAATAGTAATAGGAACTAATTAAATCCCCATTATAATCCTCTTTCTTTCACATCTTTGAAGCCTCCTCCCTGAAATCAAATCCCCATGTGACAAAGTCAGCATGCCTTCCTCAGATCAGGAAATAAATCTGTAGTCTAAAAAGAATCTCAGGCTCAATTTTCTTCCCCAGCTGAGTAGAACTCCATCCTAAGAGAATCATTCACAATGAAAGGTCCTCTAATATCCTAAAGTATATTAATTGCCTTAGAATTGGATGTCACAGAGTGACCTTTCCAGTTCTTGCACGTTTCTGTTGGCTGGTGCAGGGAAAGCAGAGGGAAAAAAAGACGCATTACCACTGAATTGTTACTTAGAAGCTCAAGAAAGTCACATGTGAAAGCTGCCCTGACTCTTGGTTCATCATTTTCCCCCGTTCTTCACAAAGGTGTTGTCTCCGTGCCGGCTTATCTCACCTTCCTTCCCACTATTTTCTTGGTTGTTTTGCTACAGTCATCTGAGGAACCTTGGTTCTACAAGTTGCAGCGTGACCACCACTCACAGCAAAGCTGGAAGTGGGTTGCTTTGTTCTTCTTGTGCTGAAGAACACAAAGGTTGGGTTGGTTACTGCCAGAGCCCCCAGAATCTCAGTGCCAGCCCCATCCCAGTCAGTCACTTGCAGAGATGTTCAGGAGTAGTGCAAATAGCTACTAGGATGCTGGAGTTGATTCCTTTGCACTGGTTGACCTGTCATTCCCCTCCCACCTCTCAAAATTAACCTGCTACCTAAAAGAACCCCAATAAAAGAAAAAAATACTACAAATTCTCCCCCCCCCGACACACACCTGGACCATTGTTCAGAAAAAATGATCTGCCTTTGCTAGGTTTGAAGTAGAGGACACCTCTTGTCCTGGTTAAAAACTGAAGTGTTTTACAGTCAGAAGAGATATCACATGTGCAATGCTGAAAATAGTTGCCACACCATGTTTTTGTTTTGTTACCATGACAGCGATTACCAATATTTTGAAGAGAATGACTTCTCACTGACACAACAACAGGACAATGGGAAGGTGTGTTTCCTTCACCGCTCCAGGAAGTCTCATTGTGTGCCCAAATGCAATTATTTCCTATGATGTTTAGGCAAAGTTATTCCTCATCAGAAACAGAACAGCAGCTAAGCTGGGGAAAAAGAAAATCTAATTCAGAAATGAACAATGCAGAGATATAGCAGTTTTAGGACTTGGCCTCTTCAAATATCTCTTATAAGAGACAAAAATTTAAGAAAAAGAAGAGTCTCAATATTTCTTATATTTAAATCCTTTTAAACAGTTTGCCAAATAGGTGACAAATGCCTGTTTTGGGTGCATTTTCTTTCATACTTCTCTTAGTGTTAGAATCAAAACCTCTTACTACATTCTACAGCTTTAGCATGCAACAACTGCATTTGAAATTAAAATGGCATAAAAATCAGGCTTCACAACTGTTAGTAGGATTCTTCAAGACTTCCTATCTTAAGAGACATATTTCCTCCTCCAGAAAGAGAAATGGGAAGACCTCTGAAGGGACAACCTGATCAGCCATCTCAGGCAAGAACTCCTGTGTGAGAAAGGTAGCACGCTACTGGGTTTACAGATGTCTCCCTTCCTTTCCTGGATCCCTTCTGCCACGGCACTTGTACTAACACGTATGTTCCACAGTCAAATCATTCACATCCGTATTAATTTGTAGATTTTTAAGATGTTTTCAATACAAAGCAGACATTAATACAGAATTAATTTAGCTTCTTTCACTCCAACTTCCATGAAGCATAGGTTCTGGGATACACGATATTGTGACTGTGCCTCCTCTCAACATAAACTCATCCAGTGGCTGTGGGCCATGACATAGTTAAAGCCCAAGTCCTCAACTGATAATACAGAGGATGCACATGATTGAAAAAACAGGACTGCAAGCTTATCAGAGCCTCAGTAAGGCTGCTAATTACTCAGATGTAGTGACATGGTATTCATCAGCATCCTGTTTTTTCCAGTGTATGTTAAACTTATTTTTCTTATTTTGAAAAAAGAAAGAAAAGGGACATAATTAGTAAACTATTTACTTAAATGCATTGCAAAAAAAACCCCAACAACAACAACAACAACAACAAACCAAACAAATCTTGGGCATAAGATATCCAGCTGTGCTGACTACTCGACCTCTGTTTCAACAAGAATTACAGTGCTGTCCTAAGAGTGCTCCATTGACACCCTAGCATTTCCTAGCAACAATCTGTGTTTTGTACATAAAAAGGGGGATGAAATACTGCCTATCAGTGTTTTCTTTCTCATTATACTGTTAAACCTTTCTTCTTCCTCCATGTAAGAGAGTAATTTGGATATAACACAGAATTTCAGACTGTGCTCTGCAATGTACCAGAGGACAAGGGAATTGGATTACAAGGTGTTTCATGTTATCCAAGTTGACCCTTCTAAAAATAACGTTAGTGTTAGTTCATAAATTCACTACAGATTCCCAGGGTTTTAATCCCGCGAGGGACTGAGCGTGCTGTAAGCAAATAGAGAGCGAGGCTTTTACAGGGCTGCTTCTGAGGGGGTTTTCCCTGCAGAAATACCATCCAGCTTTATCATTTTTAAATGAGCCAAAGCACTAAGTATAAAGAACGTTTCATCAAGTCTTCCCTTTCCAACACTGGCAGCATACCTGGATTGTCACCTGCAAAGCGGCACGAAACGCGTTCCAAGTGCACAAGGGCAGCCCAGAGTAACCTGTTCATGGTATTCCTGTAGGATACAACCACATCTGACACCACCTTCCCCCACC
>NW_010331567.1:0-398 GCF_000700745.2 Antrostomus carolinensis
CGGTTGGTGTCTCCGACCACAACCTGGGTGACGGGCAGGTGGTCCACAAAGGTCAGCAGACCCTTGTCTGTCCTCCTGCAATTGGCACATGGTTCAGAGGGAACGTGAGGGGCTTCTGCCCCTTCACCAGCCCACAGCCCTGCCTGAACCCCCGAGTCTCTGCCCCCAGCCTCCGTCCCGCAGCCCCCGCTGCCTCACCACAGCGCGTGGTCGGCGTCGCAGTTGCAGAAGTACTTGGGGTCAGCACAGTTCTTGTCCAACCCACAAGCGCAGCGCTGGATGCCCGGCCGCGAGCCCCCCCAGTAGTAGTGCCGCTCGTTGTGTCGGCCCATCCAGAAGCTGAAGGGCAGCCCGGCTGAAGGCACAGAGGAGGGGGAGGACATGGCCCCCCGGCACGG
>NW_010331568.1:0-841 GCF_000700745.2 Antrostomus carolinensis
ACCCCAATCCGCACCTGCAGTCTAATCCCTGCCTGCACCCCCAGTCCCTGCCTGCACCCTAAACCCTACCTGCAATCCCTGTCCCTGCCTGCACCCCCAATCCCTCTCTGCACCTCAATCCCTGCCTGCAACCCTAATTCCTGTTTGCACTCTAACCCCAAATCCCTGCCTGCACCCTAAACCGTACCTGCAATCCTGGTCCCTGCCTGCACCCCAATTCCTCTCTGCACCTCAATCTCTTCCTGCACCCCAGTTCCTGCCTACAACCCAATCCCTGCCTGCATCCCCAGTACCTGCCTGCACCCCAATCTCTACACGCAATCCCAGTCCCTGCCTGCACCCCTAATCCCTCTCTGCACCCCAATCCCTGCCTGCAACCCCAATCCCTGCCTGCACTCCAATTCCTGTCTGTACCTCAATTCCTTCCTGCACCTCAGTCCCTGCCTGCACCCCAATTCCTGCCTCCATTCTAATTCCTGCCTGCACCCCAACCCCTGCCTGCGCCTCAATCCCTGCCTGCACCCCAATTCCTTCCTGCACCCCAATCCCCACCTGCAGTCTAATCCCTGCCTGCACCCCAAATCCCTGCCTGCACCCTAAACCGTACCTGCAATCCTGGTCCCTGCCTGCACCCCAATTCCTCTCTGCACCTCAATCTCTTCCTGCACCCCAGTTCCTGCCTACAACCCAATCCCTGCCTGCATCCCCAGTACCTGCCTGCACCCCAATCTCTACACGCAATCCCAGTCCCTGCCTGCACCCCTAATCCCTCTCTGCACCCCAATTCCTCTCTGTACCCCAATCCCTTCCAGCACCCCAATCCCTGCCTGCACCCGTTCCT
>NW_010331568.1:1016-1407 GCF_000700745.2 Antrostomus carolinensis
AAACCCCCTCTTCCCCGGTACAAGCCAGGATTCACCGGCCTGGCCAAACACCCTAATGGCGGCCAGGACCCACAGTCCGTCCGTCCGTCCGTCCGTCCCCCGGCTCGTTAATCTGTAACACGTTGATCTCCAGCATCAAAGGGCAGAATGTGGAAAATCAGGCCCCGGGCCCCGGAGCGTGGCCACAGGCACAGCTTGTTGGGATGTTAAAAGTTGACCAGACTTCAAAGTGCTGGGTCATTTCCTCCCAACCTCTCCCACCTGCTCTTCCCGTGGCCACAACTCCTCATCCTGCCCCAATTTCTTCTCAGCAGCCTTCAAGTGTGGCCCCCAAGTGAAGAAGGGAGGAATGGGGGTTGGGGGGCTGAGGAGGTCATCGAATCACAGAATC
>NW_010331569.1:0-1501 GCF_000700745.2 Antrostomus carolinensis
ATATTCAGTTTCACAAAAACAATTTATCATCTTTTATGGAAAAAAGAAAAAAAATAGGTTCAATTGGATTTCTTGTTAGAAAATTTAATTTTGGAGCATTGTTTGACAGAGGCATTAATGTGTACTTTAGTGTAGAGTTCCCAGTAAATGTGTAATCTTTGAAAAGTTTGTGCTGAGAGAATTTTGGTTTGAAAATCAATTTTCATGACAGTATGAATATAGAGCTGGTTAGGTCCATATATTAGAGCACAAAATAACTACCTTTAAAAAAAAAAAATGCCATGGGTTCATGTGCATAAGGCCCATCAGCTAGATCCCCATGTGCAGAGAACAAGAAAGACCTTTACTTGATTAGCTTACAGCAAGTGTCCAAAAGCAAAGTGTCCACAAGAGCTGTGCAAATGTATGTAAACAGAACTGTGCCTGGGGAAGAAAAGTAATAATCAGGATGCAAGATCCATGTTCTGTACATGGTGTTCTGTGGATCTTGGTCTTCTTTTCCCAGGTAACTAGCTATAGGACAGGAGGAAACGGCCTCAAGTTGCCCCAGGGGTGGTGTAGATTGGATATTAGGAAGAATTTCTTCACCGAAGGGTTGCCAAGCATTGGAACAAGCTGTCCAGAGAAGTGGTTGAGTCACCATCCCTGGAGGTATTTAAAAGACGTGTAGATGTGGTGCTTGGGGACGTGGTTTAGTGCTGGACTTGGCAGTGTTAGGTTTATGGTTGGACTCGATGGTTTTTTCCAACCAAAACGATTCCACGAGAGCATTCTATAACCTTGCTGCAGGGGTTCTGTCTGTTCCTTGTGTTGCAAGCACTACACTGGCTTCATGAAGACACCAGGTTGCCTAAATAATGCACACAGCTGGTTAGAATTGTTTTATACATTACACACATACACAGTATCTCATTTTTAACCTATAAGAGGCTGAATCTTGTACTAAAAAGAAAATGTGCCATAGTTTGTTTGGATTTCTGGACGCGTTCCTCATCCGTAAATGCCGGCGGCACAGCGGCCTCTCGCGGCGCGCGCCCCGCCGCGCGCCCGCCGGGACCGGGGGCTCCGCCCGGAGCTGGGGGCCGGGTGGGAGAGGGAGGTGAAGGAGCTGAAGCTGCTGCAGACGCTTCCCTATGCTTGTTTTCGGGAGGTAGGTGTTAAAATCTGCTGGTGAACGATTAACCCCCGGTCAGCGATTGTACACTGCCAGGCAGCGACTGTTCCGCTTTCTGGATTCCACAGCTTTTAACATGAGCCAAAGGAGTCAGAAAGGTGATGCCAGTGCCCACTGACCAACTCAGATGCTCCCCTAAGAGACTCCTCTGTCAAGTCTAAAAGTCTCTTGATTTCCACCCCAGTCCTGCAGTCCATCCCTATTCAAGTAAGTCACACTAGCTTGCTGCTAGCTTCATTGTCAGAGGTAGTCCAGCGCTCCCCATCCAGAATCTGGCTGTGTGCAGATGCAGAGACAGGTCCTGCTGGGACACACTCACTGTTTTAA
>NW_010331570.1:0-793 GCF_000700745.2 Antrostomus carolinensis
AACTATAGATTTGTATACATGATACCTGCAAAGAAAGAAATAATTAATAATAGCCAAACGCTTTGGGTTCAGAGTCAATTTCATCTCGGGGGTGGGGGGGGGAGAAGAAAAAAGTACAAGAGATTGCTATCAGGTTTAAGTATGTTTTGAAAAGAAGTTGCTGAGTTAAACAAAAATGTTAGTTAACACACTGCCTTTGTCAAATAGCCCCCGGGAGAAGAAGAGACAACAAAAAGGAGAGGAGGTGGGGGCTGGGGATCTGAAAGTGTCTGTAGCTCAGATAAAGGGTCTGTAACACTGAAATCTTGTAATACCTCGTTTCAAACTGAGCTCATCTATAGACTTAGGGAACGCAGTAAAAAGACACGGATCCCCTTTCCCTTGGGTTGGGGTCTAGGGAGAGGAGAAGGTGGGGGAAGGGGACGTTTATTAGGGAATTATGTCGGTTTATTAAAAAGAGGAGCGGCTGTGGCTGTAATTATGCAGATCCTTGTGCCCCTGTGTGTCCGCAGCGCAGATTTAGGGAGTGAAATGAGCTTGGCGGAGAGACGTGGTGTAACAGAGCCCGGTTTGGGCTGTGATTTCTTTGTCTATTAAAGAATGGTCAGTCTCGGGCTCTGGCCCCCACCAGATCCGTCTCGCCCAGGCCAAGAAGTTTTCCTTGGGGCTGAGACTAGAGGTGGTGGAAGGACAGAGAAGGCTGAGGGAGGTTTCTAATTTTCCCCCCTTTTCCCTCTCTTTTAAATGTAACGTCACTATCAAGAGCTTCTTGTGGTTTCTACAGGAGGCTCGA
>NW_010331571.1:0-2860 GCF_000700745.2 Antrostomus carolinensis
CCCCCGCCTCGGTGGAGCGGCGGGAGCTGCAGAGCGGCAGCTGTCAGGGACAGACAAACCGAGAGGCGAAGGAACGAGCCCAGGTGGGTACGGCAGGTCCCAGCACCCCAAGATGGGGACCAGGCACAGGCTCCCAGGTTGCTGCTCTGAGTCGTTAAGACTTTTCTCCTCCCCAGGATGGAGATGAACAGATTCCTTCCCAAGCTCGAGCAAAAGGGAGTAAGCTCCAGCCCTTGCTCGTTGCAGGTGCAGACACGCTCTGGACCTGCTCCCCTTCCAGCACCCACTTGAGCTGCAAGAGAAATCCTGCAGCACATCCAGGAGCTTCCCTCATCTTCAGAGATGAGCCGGGCGGCAAGTCCCAGAGAGACAAAACCTTTCAGAAAGGGGCAACGGGCAGCCACAGCCCCTGGCACAGGGGAAGGACAAGCCCTGGACACGGCTGCCAGCCTGGACACGCTCAGGTACGTTAGTCCATGTGCTTCCAGGGACATATTTTACTATCCCCAACCACGGGAACATCACCTGCAGAATAAGGAGCAGATGGTGCAAACACACAATTCGTGGGACTTGAGTCCCCCCTGGTGTCACGGTTATTTGGTAGTAATTAGTCCTGGAGCAGAGTTTCAGAAGTGAAACAAACTTTTGCAAGAAATAAAAAAAAGATCCTAAAAACTCAGTGCTTTCCATGTCCCCAGGTTCTGCCCTGCTCCTGTGGCCACAGTGGGTAAGCAAAGCCAGGTGGGGAGACTGTTCTCACCAGCTTCCCAGAGCTCCACTACATGTTCTCACGCTCTAAAACCCCCTACCTGACCCCAATCACATCCCTTCCTCTCTTCCTCCTTCTCCATCATTGCCACACACAAGCTCTCTGAAGGGGACTTTGTTTTTAACCACTCGGAAAGCTCAAACACTGGATTTTCATCCTAACAGAAGAAATCTGCGTAAATCCACACCTACCCTTCCCTGAGGAACCAGCCCTGGG
The DNA here is from genome assembly GCF_000700745.2 of Antrostomus carolinensis. NCBI lineage: Eukaryota > Metazoa > Chordata > Aves > Caprimulgiformes > Caprimulgidae > Antrostomus > Antrostomus carolinensis. The sequence continues at coordinate 986 of NW_010331571.1, forward strand.
TTCCTGTTGCCATCCCTAGAAACTCCATTGCTACAGGAGCGTGCGGGTCAATGGCCACACGCGGAAGGAGGCGGAGGAGAGGAGGACCACAGCTGGAGAGGGCTGCCTCTGCTTCGGAGTGCAGGTCTCCAGGGACCAACGCTCTCCTTCCAGCCCTCAGAGGATGCTTTTTCAGCATTAATCACAAAGCTGAAGAGGTTGATGCAATGATCTCTGCCACCACGGATGACTGGAGCGATGCTAAATGGCTTTGCCTGCTCTGTTGCCTCGGCGAGGCTGCCAGAAGCAGCAGCTGTGGCAATTTCTCTGCCTCTTGTCAAGGCAGGGCCTTTCAGGAAAGAGATCATTGTCCAAGGAGTTCTCCTGCCTGTCCCGCCTCAGCTGGGCAGCCCACCACCACTGCATCCTCCCACCCTACATGGGGCATCATGCAGGTAAAAAAAAGCCTCTTTCAAACACAGGTCTTTGTTAGGCTGCTCACAGGGAGGGTAAGCTCTAAGGTAGAGTACAACCCCTCCTCCAGACACCAAACAGGTTGTGAGAGATCTTCTTCCAAGGCTAACACACAGAGTGTGGAGGGCTCCTCATCCAGGTGGACATTCTCAACTCACCTTGATGGTTTCATCTCCTGGGCCATCACTTGCTGAGTACTTGCTCTTCTGCAACACGGATGTTCAGTGGAGGCTGGTCCTTCCCAACCTTCTCACACGGATCCTCACCCACAACGGGTCCTATGATTAAAACCTTGTGCAGCAAAACCAAAGCAGCAGAGATGGAGCAGGAGTGCCTGGTGCCCACAGCACATGAGAGCTCTCGGTCTCCCAAGCCAAGGCCTGGGCTGCCTCCCTCTAAATTTCATCCCTTTCCTCTTGTTCTTCAGCTCCACAAGCCATCCTCCCAGGATGGCAGGCATATCCAGTTGATCTTCCACAGCTTGTTTGTCACCAGGACAAACTCAGGACATGTGTCACGTTAATGGCCCCAGGAAGAAAACGGTGCAGTGGAATAAATACCCCCCCTGCCTTCCTACCTCCTTGAACAACTTTGTCTTTCTGCAACACCCCCAGCTCTCAGGCTTCACAGAATATATTTCAGGATGAGCTACACTCAGCCTCACATCATCCCTTTGCAACTGAGAGAGCTGAAAAGGGAAGTTGGAGAACCCAACCTTGCTGAACTTGCACAGATAAAGCCACCAGCAGCCCAGAGCAAAGCTGGGATGCAACTGTCTGATTCCCAGACAAATAGTCCTTCCCACTCCATCAACAGGGACTTAACGTCAGGCTTATTGGCCTCATTTAGAAGGCAATGAAAGCCACCAAAGAGGAAGACAGAGTGCGTTTCAGTCTGGTTTGCTGAGGAAGAATGGGTAAGATGATCACAACATCCATCAGCATGTCACCAATACAGCAGGTTGGCAAATGTGATGGCAGAAAGCAAGTTTCCAGGACAGGAAGATCTTCCAAGCTAGCAAAGTGCAGCCAACAATAGAGAAAGACTATTTGATCTGCTGAGGGAGGCCCAGGCTTGCCTCGGGTGACAGGGATACCTCCTGGGCTCTCTGCTGCAGGACACTTGCCCACAGGCTACTGCTCACCCTCAGTTCACTTCTCATGTTCTTGCTTCTCCTTCCCTTGTCCTGGGGACAGACATCCCCATGTTTTAAAAGCAAGTCAGAGCCCAGGACAAGCGCCTTTCTGAATTTTGATAAATGAACAAGAGATGTTTCCCCACAAGCTTCCAGGAAAACTACATTCAAACCCCCAAGTCCAAGAGCTTGCACCTCTACCCCAAAAAGCCAGCAATGCTGCGAGGCAAAGGGCAAAGAGCCAGTGACCCTGGTGAGCCCCAGTATGATGACAACTCCCGCCGGTG
>NW_010331571.1:2880-3200 GCF_000700745.2 Antrostomus carolinensis
CTACCGACGCCCGCGGAGGCACCAGCCCCCCCCCGCCGCTGGTGGGTAATGATTCGCCCAAGGAAATCCCCAGCGCAAACACGCAGCGCTGGCGGGCAGAAAGCAAAAGGCAAAGGGATGGGCAGGCTGCCTGCAACGCGGGAGGAGGTGGAAATGCAGGCAGAGGAGAGAGGGGTGCAAGGGAGGAGAACGAGCAGCACCAGGCAAATTCGCCGGGGATCCCAGGAGAGCTCCCACCATCCTCAAGCCAGGACACGGCATTTTGGCAGCTACAGGTGCTGACCAACCCCTCCAGCCACCCTGCCCAGAGCAGGCGTGGG
>NW_010331571.1:3274-9295 GCF_000700745.2 Antrostomus carolinensis
ACCCTGGCGCAGGGTCCCAGGAGGCTCATTACCTTGATCTGGAGAGGAGAGCACCTGCCGAGCGTGCTGCTGCGGTGCGCCGGGGTGTGCAGGGAGGCGATGGCTGGCGGTGCCGGCGGGGACACAAGCCCAGTGCCTCCAAAGCCGGGCTCTTCTGCCGGCAACGGAGGCAGCAGGGGAGGGGAGCAGCTGCTGCCAGTGACCTTTGCAGTCTGCAAACTGCTCCTCTGCCAGCACAGGATTGTGAGTTTGACTGTGCAGATCAATCAGGAGATGAAATCTAAGTGAGTTAGGTGAGGACAGAGCCCAGCCTGACTCTGCTCTTCCATAAGTCTGCAGCTTTCTGGGTCCTGTGTGCTCCCAGAGGTGCTGCATGAGCCAGGAAAGCTCCAGATACACACTGTGCCACTCAGCTTTCCAGGTCTTTCTCTGCTGAGGAGCCACCTCCCCATCTCCACCACTGCTCTGCTCCCCTGGTACCCCAAACCACGTGCAGCCCTTTGTAAGGTCATCGATAGCAGCACATCAGCCCACGCCACATCACCAGAGCTGCCCTGGATCCTCATCAGTGCCCACTGAGACCCAGAGGATACCCCTCCTCTTCCCAGCGCTGTGGTGCCCTCCCTCAAGCTCTGGGTACCTGGAGGAAGGGCAGGACTTTGTGGAAGCACCTCTGCACCTCTGTTTCCATTTGCCTCTCCCCAAGAAGCTGCAGCTCATCATGGGCAGGGAGTGGACTGTGCCCTGTGCTGCTGCAGCCCCATCCTAGGAAGGCTGCTGGGTCTAAGCCAGCAAGACAGGAGGGATTTGGAGGCTGTTCCTGTGCCCCATGGCACAGCACAAAGCCAGAGCTGAGCTGATGCTATGGGTCCCACAGTAGCTCCTGCTGAGAGATACAGCCATGCAGGGGGACTGGCAGGAGATGCAGGCAAAGGTTTCTTGGGGAGGCAGGAACTGAGCAAGGGAGGGACAAGCAAACATGGCATCTAGAGATGCACGTAGGGGAGAAGGATGCAAGAACAGAGAGGAGCTGATGGCTGAGCTCCTCTGCTGTGAGCCCATGGCACCAGGCAGCTCCTGCAGCCACAGCAGCTGCTTCTGCTTTGCTTGTCTCCTGAACCACTCAGCAGAGAAGTACCGGAGCAAGTCTTTCTCTGACACTGACCTCTTGATAAGCTTTTGCTAACTCACGGTCTGGTTACTGTACTGCTGGGCAGACGTTACCCCAAGCTGTGAATCTGCACAGCGTGAAAAGAAGAGCAGCTGGCCACAGCAGATGATAGATATCCACCTTTCTGCATGTCAAGGAGCTGCCATCAGCTCCCGGCAGAAATAAAACCCAAAGGAGCAGCTGATAGTAACCAGCCATCCAGCGGCAGGGAGAAAATGCCAGTGTCCACAGCAGACACAAAGCCATGGCTCCCCTCCCTCCAGCCTTCCCAGGGTGCCTTACAACCCCATGGAGTGGGAACAGAACCTGTCAGCAAATGCATGAAGCTGGCAGGTAGTTGCAGATAGGCCTGCTCTGTGAACAGCCACGGTGCATCCTCTTCATCCCCACAGAGCCAGGACACCTTTTGGAGTTTCATCTGAAAAGCAACAGCCCCCAGCGCCGCACTGGGACAGGGACTCCCAGATCGACCACTCTCCTGGCTGCCTTGGAGGTCTGTCCTTGACCTTCAAGCAGCACTTTTGCCTTAGGATCCAGCCCACAGAGCTGCAAAGATAAAGGAAATAGACACTTTAACAGCTTTAAATATACCAGGTCACCTGGTTGGTGCTGTGTGGAAGTGTGGGGCAGAAGCAGAAGTTTCCAGAGGTTCTGTGATGCAAACGTGTGCCCATCCACAAGTTATCACCGTGATAAGCAGCCAGAGTCAGGGACGCAGAGCGGTTACTACGCTGCTCCCCTCGCTGCACTCAGCTCCATCACCCCCCTTCATTCCCGTGGGGTTGTTATAATTCCTCACATTAGCAGAAGATGAACAGGTAAAACCATCCGTCTGTGGAGCGAGCACCCGGCGGTCATTGTACAACCCACCAAAAAAAATCACCCCAATTACTCCATAGCACTGCAAAGGTCCAGGCGTCCTTCCGCTCCCCAGCCCCTTTGAAATGTAAAGCCACACTGTTCCATGTCTTTTAATTTGGAGCTCAGCCTCAGACAGGCAGAGCCTCGCTGAGCTTTAGGAGGAATGCAGCCATGCAAAATGTAGATGTGCAAAATCCAGATGTCAGTGACCTGGAAGACAAGCACACCCCAATCCCCACCAGTGATTTGATTCTGTGGCCCCAGTCTCTGCTTTGCTGTCCCAGTGCCCGAGGAGGCTGGCTGTGAATCCGTCCCCTCTCCATGCTGGCTCAGGACTCCCAGCTGTCTTGGAGTGGCTGGCAGCCAGCACCTTTGGATTCTGCCTTGGTCCAAGCTGGAGTGGAGCTCAGGCTCTCTGCAGCAGCTGGGCTGCTCTCACAATCCTGAAGGCCTCCGAAAGCCTTCCTCAGCTCCCTCTCTGCACACAGGGCAAGAGATATATATTTTGAACCCCTCTAAGAGGTGAGCTTTGGAGAAAGCTGACATGGTGGCCACAGGAATCTGATCCTGTCCCAAAAGCTGCACCTAGGCTCTGCTCCAAGTCAGCACAGAAACCTCTTCCTAATTTCTTTCTGCTACCCTGAAGGGGTGTGACTCTCCTTCCCTCTCTCTCTTTGTGTAATGGAGAGAGGTGACTCTCCATCATCATCTCCCCTCTTAGGCAGGTTTGTTCCTCTCCTCCATGCTGCAGGCACATCCTTTTCACATTACAGCTCCAGCCCTCCCCAGCCCTGGCAGGGCAGAGGCACCCAACCTAAGGGAGAACTTATGTCCAACAAACCCAGCAGAAATGCATCTGCTCAAGCCAGGCATGAGCCTCCACCTCCTCATGCCCACCAGAGCATCGAGGAGCCCAGGAAAGGCAAGTGTTGGGTGGGTTGGGGATAAAGAAACGGGATGCTGCCTTGGCACACCCAGAGGCACAAGCCCATCAGGCCCTGATCCACTCTTGAGGGTAACAGGCACCTTTGGTCACTTACGAACGCCAGACACCTCAGGAGAGACCCTGAGAGAAGTCAGCTCAGGGGTGACAGAGGACAAGCACTGACTCATCCCTGTCCCTGTCCCCAGGAAGCCGCTGCCTCCTCTGCCTGCTGTGGTCTGACAGCGGGGGAACGAACGCCTTTTCTTGCTCCTCTGTGACGGGATGAAGGGGAGAGCTGCCAGATGCCTACCCACTCGGCCCGCTGGCCACGAAGGCAAAGAGGCTCACCACAGCTTGCTGCTCACCTGGGATGGAGCTGGGCAAGCAGTACAGGAAGTCTGGACATCCCTGCCAGGTTGCAGACCTCCATCAGCTGCCTGGGGGCACTTCTAACCTGGAATCATCCCCGCCAGTTCCAGGCATCAGTGCTGGAGTCACAAACTGCCAACGTTTCTATTACAGGCTCCAATTTTTCTTGGTTTGGCTGAAGCAGAGAGGCTGTGATAAGCTGCCACATGCTGGAAAAGAAATGGGACAAAAGGAGTCCTGGAGCTGAGGGCTCCCAGGCACTCTCCAAAAGCCTGAAAGCCAAGAATTAAGCACAGCTCAACCTTTCTCTTTCAAGGAGCTCACAGAGCAGGCAGCAAGCTTCTCCAGAGCCCTGCAATGACAGAGGCAGCTGGAGATCACAAAGATGAATCCAGCCTGGCAAATCCAGAGGAGTTCAAGAGGGCCAGGACTTGGCAGCATGATCTTCCGCAGCCTGTTGGGACAAACCAAGTTGAGCACCAGGTGTTTTCTCCTCAAAGCAGGATGGGATATACTGGTTGTATGAAGGTCTGCACCGAACCATTGCACCTCTCCATACCCTGCACCCGCTCCGCAAATACCCTATGGGTGCGGGCAGAGTGACGGCCAACAGGCAACAGCACAAGCAGATGAAAAGCAGATGCTGAGCCTGTGAAAGCCTCCCCAAGACGTGAGCAGCTCTGCAGACCACTGTGCCTGCTGCGGGCATGAGGACTGGCAGCTCAGGACACCTCCAACCTGCTGCCTCTGCCTGAGGCCACCCGCATGCAGCAGCATCAACTCCAACAGCATCCGAAGGGCAGCGGCTGCTGCAGGCAGAGACAACAGGGGTGTATATATGTGTGTGTATATATATATATATATACACACAGCCTGTCAAAAGAGAGACCCTGAGGAATTTTCAGTGTGATCCTCTGCTTCGAAGCAAACAGTGGTGCTTGGCTGCCTCGCCAGTGCTCCAGCCATCAGTGCAGCCCCAAAACCTGCACCTCGCCTAGGGCACGCGAGCTCTCAGCACAGGAAGGAGCAAGAACCGATTTTGTTTGTTCATCCCTATGATCTGATCACCACCCAACCTCGCGACTCATCCATCCATATTTTGACTCAGTGCAGAAGACAAATGTTTTCATTCTCCTGCCCTCCCTGAAGCGGGGCCTTTCCTACGATTTTATACCTAACTAGAATTGAAAAAGCACAAGTTAGTCATAGCACAATGGTCCCTTTTCTAGAGGTAAAAATGCCACTGCTTTCAAATGTATTATTTCCCCGCTCCACAGGTTTCAAAGTGGGAGCTTCACAGCCAGGGAAACTGGGCCAGCAGCATCTGCTGGAAAAGAGCAGTTTCTAAGAAGCTGTTTCACATTTGATCAGGTTCATTTTGCCGTTTCTCAAGCCTGGCACAGCTGGCAAGGTCTGGCTCAGAGGGCTACAGGTAAGAACCAGCCCAGAAAAAAACTCATTAGGACTCTGCTAAAATAATTGCAGAGAGGCAGATTAATCTCATCCTCAAATTAACTGACTAGCTGGCAAGAAGGGAAGATCCCAAGGCTTGGGCCAGTGTCACTGCTTGAGAGAGCTGGACCTGTCGCCAACGCCTGACAACAAAAACCTTCTGAGCCAACTGCATTCTCAGGCATTCTCTATAAATACATCTGGGAAGAGCACACGTACGGATTGAGTCGATAAAGAGATCTGACAGAGAAGCGCTGTAGTATCCTACTCTCCCTCCTTGCCCAAGGCAAACCATTTCAGCTCTTTCTCTCCCTTGGACAGCCGTATGAAACATCCCCGGCTCCCTCTCTGATTATTAATCCTCGCTGCAAAGGCGAGGGGGGAGCAAAGCTTTGTGTCTGAGCGGATTCATCTCTGTGACAATTGTGCAAGGCTGGGTAAGTCGTTAGCAGGCTGCGAGCTCCAGCTTTCCAAATTGGCGGCTGAGAGAGCGAGGTGGTCCTGCCCGGGATGGAAAATGCCCTCCAGCAGGATCACCAGCTGACAGGCAGCACTGGCCCAGGCTTTTGGCCATCGGGCCATCAGGGATGCCTGTATGGTTTGGCATGCAGGGGAAGGCAGGTGCTTGAAGTTTGCTCTTCTTCCAGGAGCTGCCTTTGGAAACACTCCTGGAAAAGGAGCTGGGCTGGTAATGGGATCAGGATGCTGGATGTCACAGGAAAGCACCCATGGTGGCAGAGACTTGGGCCTGAGCTGCCAGCTGGAACAACCTCCCCAGGGATGCAGCAGAGTCCCCATTGCTGGAGGCTTTCAAAATGTAATTAGTCAATAGATAATCTCATCCAGGCTCCCTTTCCCTTGAAAGGTTGGACCAGACAATCTTTCCAGGATCTTTCCAACCTGGGCTGTTCCCATTCTGTGATCACTTAGAACTGAGGGTGGCACAGCCTGCAACCCACATCAGCCTCTTCCCTGGGACCACGGCTCTTCTGCCTGCTGCTGGGGCAGACACTTGCATAGAGTCAACAAGAAGCTGGGGAAAAACAGGTGATTTCACACGAGACGAGCTGCAGAGGCAGGAAAGGAGCCGAAGCTCAAAGCCTGCCAGAAATACTCTTTTCTGCTCAAAGCAGAGATGCTGCCAGAGCTGCAGTTTTACACCTGCCCCCGTGCAACCCAACAGCCGAGCCGAAACAGAAGCCACAAGCTTGCAAGGAGTGGTGCCTGCAGGCACGGGACAGCA
>NW_010331571.1:9542-13516 GCF_000700745.2 Antrostomus carolinensis
CGTGACGCAGAGCCCCAGCTCCCCATATGTTCCATTAGTGGCACAGGAGGAGCGCGTTTCCCTGCAGACACAGGTTAAACGGACCTGCTCTGCTGCACGAGAGGACCCTGAGCCAGGTCCAAAGGTCCCTACGGTGTTAAACAGCATTGCCCACCACAAACCCCTTCCCCCTGGCTCAGCCCACGGGTGTCTGCCCTTCCCCGCCCGCTCCCCTGTGCGGTGCCGAGGGCGAGGTCACTCACACTCACAGAACTGAAACTTCTTTGTAGGGTTTTGGCACTAAAAATAATGAAAGTCCCCGCGAATGCGCAAACTGATGTGATGTGACATGCAGCTGGGGGTTGCCAACCAGCAGGGAGCGGGCGGCCTTGCAGCAGAGAGACCACTGAAAACCAGCTGTCAGTGCAGGTCAGCGGGAGATGAATGTGCCTGCAAAGGTGCCGAGCTCATGCACAGACACTTGGGGGTCCCTCCCCAGCTCCTGCAGCTGCATGGCACCTTCTTGAGGGGCTCAGGCTGGAGCACCATGGTGCCCACCCCTCCTGCCCAGCCCAAGATCAAGAGCTTTGCTGGCTCCTGGCAGAGAGCACACACCAGCCAAGGGTGCCCTCCAACACTGCTGGCCAAGCTGCTCCAGCACTCATCCTCAATGTCAACCGGGCTGGTGGGGAAGCAGGGGTGGGTAGGGAGAGACTTGTAGCTTGCTGGGACCCCTGTCCTTAAACTCTTTTTCCCTAAAATAAGGCCAAAATCTCATCTACTTACATCACCTCCTTTACCAGCAGCAGAAACAAGGTGTGTAAAGCCCAGGTGAGAGAAGGGAGCTTGACGGACTCAACGTCAACAAAACAAAAGTGAAAAAAATATGGAAAGGAAAAAACATCACACCTTCCACCAGGAGCCTGTCTGCACCGTCCATCCTGAGTGTCCACATCTCCCTGGGGTTCCTCATCATCAGCCACCTCCCCACCCCAAGTACCACCCACCAGAGATGTTACCAGTCCACGGCTACACCCACACTGAGGTATCTGAGGGAGAACTGCTGGGGACAGCCCCAACTCGCCACTGCAGCCCTGAGCACACAAACAGTGGGCGCTGGGGGTAGCTAGGTCCATCTGCGGTGTGCAAACCATACGAGACCCAACCTACAGCCTGGCCTGGGACCTGTGCAGACACATGCAAGGGCTCCCAAAACACTTCCCCCAGAGTCTGTATCCTCACTCCAAGCCTCTGCCAGCCCAGGGCCCAGCAGCCTGTCACACTGTCAGCTCTGGTCTTGTCTCTGCCATCAATACGAGTTAGGCACGTCAAATCCTCTACGACTCTCAAGGGCTTTTTCCAACCCCCGCCCAGGTTTTTATTTGATGCATGAGGATTGCTGAACAGTAGAACAGATAACATCCTGCTTTCCTGGGAGCTCTACAGACCTATAATCACGTGCACGTGGGTTTAAACTGAAAGTAATCCCACTGAGCCAGGCAGCCAAGGCACCATCTCTCTCCTCAGCACCCCAAAACTCTCTGAAGGCATCTGCAAACCGATCCCCACGGTCACCAAGGAGCCCGGGAAAAGGGAAGGAGGGAGATGGAGAGCTCCATTTCCCAAAAAGTCACAGGCATATTCTGCAGGGTGACTCACTGATGCAAGAAGGGAGAAGGTCATCCAGATGAGTCCTTCCAGGCCCACATGACGAGACATCAAGGGCAGCAAAGTCCCAGGTGGGTGGTGATAAGTTCTGGATAAAGGTAACCTGCTCCTTGTCCTCCCTGGGGAGATGGATATGCAACTTTGAGTGGTCTTGGCTCAGCAAGAGCTCCACCTCAAGCAGTGGCCTTCATGGTTCCCAGGGCTTGCAGGAGACAAAAGTTGTTCATGAGGATGAGCAAAGCCATGGCTCAGGAACAGCACTGGCAGAGAGGGCTGGGCATCTGTACTACTTCCTAGATCCCCAGAGGAAAACCTTGGGTGGGAGCTGATCGGCTGGAAATCGGGTCTCACGCACACACAGACTGCAGCCCAGACTGCTCACACACGACAAGCTGATATTTGAAGAGAACCCAAAATAAATAAACTAAACCAGCCAGAAGAAAGAATTTAAGTGGGAAAACATCCCAATAATTGAGCATTCTTTGCAAATGCTTTACAAGCTGCCAACCCCTGACCCCAGCCCCCCGACACAGCCAAGTAAAAAGATTACTCCATGGTTTTGCCTTTAAAACACAAACCGTCTGGGATGGAAGCTCACAGATCTGCATTTATAACAACTGGGGGAAAAGCAACGTCAACAGGTCTGAGCAAAGCCATCAACCATGGCAGCACAGTCAGGGGAGCAGGAAGGGAAAGGTGCAGCCATACTCACAAGGGCACCGGGCATCAAGGCTTAGCTGCCATAAAGGACCATGTGCACGTTCCCCGTCCCCTACAGACAGAAAGCTGTTCACATTAAGAGGCTGTTTGGGACGCTGGGTAGGGGAGGAGAGCCTGAAGGATGGCACAGATCCCGGACACGTCAGACGGGGGAAGCCTCGGTGGCACTGCTGAGAAGGGAGGAGCGTTCAGGGAGTGCTTCTGCAGTGGATTTAGGACAAAGCCAGACAACATGGGCAGAGGATGAGGATGAAGTGTTTGCTCTTCCATGAGAGGATATAACACATGGCTCACAGGTCCACGTAACATACATTTAAAACAAGCTGAAGTCCCGCCTGACAAGCTGTCCACATGTCAAAGGGTGATCTCTGGCCAGCTGGAGATACCAGAAAGTCCCAGGAGAGACAGCAACCTGTACCTGCCAGTATTCAAACGGGGAAATAGCCGACTCAGGTAAGCACAGGCCCGTCAGGCAGAGTGAGCCAAGGCAAAATAAACAACCACAGAATCACAGGATGTTGGGGATTGGAAGGGACCTCAAAAGATCATCCAGTCCAATCCCCTGCCAGAGCAGGAACCTAAATGAGATCACACAGGAAGGCGTCCAGGCGGGTTCTGAATGTCTCCAGAGAAGGAGACTCCACACTCTCCCTGGGCAGCCTGTCCCAGGGCTCCAACACCCTCACTGTAAAGAAGTTTCTTCTCAAGTTTAAGCGGAACCTCCTGTGTTCCAGGAGGCTCCTGTGTTCCACGATGGCTGCCACCAGACCAGATCACCAGGAAGCAAAGGAGACCGGCATAACTAATACCAACCAACACACGTTAACAGCTGTCAGATCCTGTTGGCAAATGTGATTTATTTTTGTGGGGACTGCGGGCTCGACGGATAAACGAATCAGCACCCGTGTCATTCATCCGAACTCAGAGAAGGTGCAGGACTTGGTACAATTTCCCACTTTTAATCAAGAAACTACAACTCCACCAAAGGACAGTGGCACGTGTTTGAAGTCACTGTCAGCTGGCTCAGAACAAACCCGTGACCAGGCGGTCGGCGGCAGGGGACGAGATCTCCACCAGATCTGTGCACCACAGCAATAAGACTATTGCTGAAGTAAAGCATCCACTTGTGCTACTGACAAGTCAGAGAACTTCCTAAGCTGAAAACAGGTCCAAAAATAGATCCCAAAAAGGACACAGGAATTAAGACTGGAAAATATGGAAAATACACTAGTGGAAGAGTTTACAAGCTCTGTATATTTAGCTTATCAAAGAGAGAGGCAAGAAGGGACTGCATCCCAAATTGCCACCGCCAACAAGGGCGGCAAAGCTCACTCCAAGCTAGTGGCCAAAGGAATAACGTGTTCCCCTGGCTGTAAACAGGAGGAAGCCATCTCTTCCTAGCACCTTATGGAGCACCTTGCCTCGGCCCCCCCATCTATAGTGGGGGGCAAGGTGTGGAGCAGCGTGGCAGCCCATGCCAGGTGGGAGCCAACCTGATAGCCTCCCAAATCCTTCCTGGCATCACGGAGCTCATGCTGGTCACTGCAAAGCAGTGATTCACAAGCCCACAGAGGTGGGGAACAGCCCAGTACAGAGCCCAGGGGAAG
>NW_010331571.1:13577-14696 GCF_000700745.2 Antrostomus carolinensis
TTCAAGGCCAGCTAAAGAGATTAAACCCCAGTTTTCCAAGCTGGGCAGAGTCAGAGTTTGGAGTCAGACAGCTCATGCTCTGATTTAGAGCAGGGTGCAAGGCAGCCAGGATGATGCCAGCATCACTCCATTCTCCTTGGCTGGAGAAAGCACAAAACTGACCCAAAACCCCATGGAAAGAGGCCAGGTTGAGCCAGTCACTTCTGGGGCTGCAGTGGTAGATACCTGCTAGCTCCGCCTTGGCTGCGACTAGCCACCTCTCCTGCTGCCAGAGGAGCCCTGGGGTTGGGAGATCCAAGCCCACCCGCCTGGCAGTGCCCACTGGATACCAGCACAGATGCAGAGGCAGGCACACGCAGCTGCCCACCATGGAGAGCTCGTTACACCAAAGTCAGAACAAATGCTCCTTGAAGTGGCAGGAGGTTACAGAGGAATAACCCACTCCCAGAGCCACCAGAAAGGGTCCCCACCAGGGAAGGGCTTTGCAGGACCTCTCCTTTGCACTCAGGAGTGGGGACTGCTGGGTCTGAAAAGTGCCACAGGGCAGGAGCATACACCCTGGAAAAGCAGGGCATACCTGCCTGGCAGCAGGGAGAGGCATCAGCAGGAGCTATTAGGGAAGAAATGCTTTCGAGGGACACTAAATAACCCCAGTCTATGCCTTAAATAACCCATGCTCAGAGCAACGAACCAGCAGCCCCTCCTGGGCTTCTCCAAAGGCAATTCTAGCCAGCAAGTCACTGCTGCTGCCAGCCTGCCATCCCCGGGGAAGGATGTCCTCTTATCTGCTAGGGATGGTTGCAACCATTTCCCCACAGCTCCCAAAAGCTGTGGCAGCACCCAGAGAGCTGTGGAAATGCCAGCTCCTGAGCCCCACAAGAATCAGGGGGGTGAGGAGGCATGTGGCAAGGGCAGTCTGACTGCAGCACCTCCTGCTCTGTGCCAGCACATCTCCCTTCCATCTCTAATGAAAGGAGACTCCACCATCCTATTTATTTTTTAACTATTGTTATTAATTTTATTTTTAATCTCCGCTGTCCCTCTGAAGCAGCAGCACACTGGGATGCATGAAGCCCAGGCTGCTGAAAGCCGGCACCACTGCACCCACACTGCTTGGAA
>NW_010331571.1:14851-15800 GCF_000700745.2 Antrostomus carolinensis
CCAGCCATTAACCTCAGGGTACGCTGTGGGAAGGGCACTGGAGGGCCCCCCCATGCTGGGGTTTTCTCCAGCTCTGCCCTAGAACTTCCCCACCACCTCTTGTCATCCTGCTCCCTCAGCCAGTCCCCAGTCCCTGAGCTCCTTCACCCCACACATCCCTTCCAGTCCTCTTCCCCTCCCGTTCCCCTCTCCTATTTTTCAGTGCCTCCAACGTTTTCTCCACCCTCCCTACTCACCTTCTGCCCCTCTCCCTTCCTTCCCCACCTCCCTCTCCATTCCCTGCTCTCCCACTTCTCCTTCCTATCATTAGGCGGCCATGCCACACTACACTTCAGCTAATTCCCTCAGTCCCCAGGAGCTGGCATTTCCTCTCTGCCACTGAGCTCCCTTTCATGCCTCCTGGCTTTTGCCATCCCATCCCCTCCCTCCCTGCTGCTGCCGGGACAGGAGGGCAGCGGGGGACCCGTGTGCTTGGCAGGCCTGACCCCCGGCTCTCATTAACAGCGTCTTCTCAAAGCAGGCGCAGCGTGAAATAAATAAATAAAGCAAATCTCCGTCTCGCTGCTGTCTCGGGTTGCTTAAGGGAGCTGGGCGCTGGGGGGGGTGGGATGAAGGATGCTATTTGGAGAAGTTGTCTCCATGGCAACCCCCATTCCCACCACCGGAGCGGGCACAGGTCACCTGTTTCCATGAAAGTTTCCCTGCTCTCCCTCCCCATCCCTCCACCCTGGGAAGTGCCAGCACAGCTCCAGGGGCTCAAGCTGTCCGGGATGTGGGAGAAGCGGCAGGGATGCAGGAGAAGCAGCAGGGATGTTGCTGGCGTGGCTGCAAACAACCTCCAAAGTTCCCCATGCCACATCAGAGGAGGCCAGGGTGTCCCCACGGTGCAGTGCCTGGGGACCAGCAGCACCCATTCTCCTCTGCCCCACGCTGGTAAGGTAACCCCACC
>NW_010331572.1:0-243 GCF_000700745.2 Antrostomus carolinensis
GCACCTCCGAGCGCTCCCTCAGCCGCTACACCGACGTGGACACAGGTGGGACCCCATGGTCACCCCCAACCATCACATCTCTTCACATCTCATGTGGCCCCAAGGTCACCCTGTCACTCTGGTGGAGCCCCCGTCATCTCCTGAGCTTAGATGTCACCAAGGTCACCAGATCTTCTGGTGTCCCAGGTGGCCCTTGGGCCACCCCATCTCCACTGGGCCACCATCTCCTGTACCCCATGTCCC
>NW_010331573.1:0-310 GCF_000700745.2 Antrostomus carolinensis
GGTTAAGTCCCGCCCTGCCGCCCTGCCTGACCTCGGGCTGGGCTCGCGGAGGAGCGGCCGCCTCAGGCCTCGCCCCCGCCTCGGGCCCCGCCACAGCCCCTTGTCAGGGCACGGGCTGGTGCAAATCAGCCACCGGCGACTTGATAAAGCCCCCGGTTAGCCTTGGTCGCCACAGGTGCTGAAGCAGAATCCTCTCCAGGTCCCTTGAGGAGCTGGTTGTGACCTGAGGGTGTTTCTCTTTATCCCGTATAATGACATTCCCGGGGATAAGCTGTGTGCTGGCAGCCTCTGCGCCTCGCCGGGGGTTACC
>NW_010331574.1:0-456 GCF_000700745.2 Antrostomus carolinensis
GATCACCTCTCCGAGCTGGTGGAACAAACCCTCAGTGACCTGGAGCAATCCAAGTGCATCAGCATCGAGGACGAGATGGACGTGGCTCCTCTGAACCTGGGGATGATCGCTGCCTATTACTACATCAACTACACCACCATCGGTAAGGGCTCGGCCAGGGGTGGCCAAGCACTCGCTCTGGCTCTCTGTCCCCTCCCTGTCCCCTCTCTGTCCCCTCCCTGTGTCACTCCCTGCGCCGTGGGCGATGGACGGAAGGTGCCGTGTGCGTGGTCACGCGCGTGAAACTCAGTCCTGTAGCACGAGGCTGTGTGTTCTCTGCCTGAAGTCACCTCTGGTACCGTGGGGTGAATGCTGTCTGCTTTACACCCTGGGGGGCATTAGAAGGGGGGTGGTGAGTAGGTCAAGAGAGGTTCTCCTCCCCCTCTACTCTGCCCTGGTGAGGCCACATCTGGAGTA
>NW_010331574.1:858-1716 GCF_000700745.2 Antrostomus carolinensis
CTCATTGAGGTTCCTGCTCTGGCAGGGGGTTGGACTGGATGATCTTTCGAGGTCCCTTCCCATCCCTGACATCCTGTGACTCTGTGATTTTGTGACCCTTCTACCTCTCTGGCTTCTCCAGAGCTCTTCAGCATGTCCCTCAACGCCAAGACTAAAGTGCGAGGGTTGATTGAAATCATCTCCAACGCTGCTGAGTACGAGAACATCCCCATCAGGCACCACGAGGACAATCTGCTGCGGCAGGTGAGCGGCAGGTCTGGGGCTGGAGGGGACAGACGTGGGTTCCTGCAGTGTCAGGAGAAGGAAGCTGCCCAAGTTTTTGTCTCTGTAGGGTTTAAAGCACTGATGGGTTTATAATTTCTCTCCATAGTTGGCCCAGAAAGTTCCCCACAAACTGACCAACCCCAAATTCAACGATCCCCACGTCAAGACCAACCTCCTGCTGCAGGCTCACCTGTCCCGCATGCAGCTGAGCGCCGAGCTGCAGTCGGACACCGAGGAAATCCTCAGCAAGGTGTGACGGGGCGGGTGGGACCTGCCCACCTCACCTGTGTCACCGTGTCGTGTCGTGTCACCTCTTTCTGACCTGTCCCCATCCCTCACTTCCAGGCCATCCGGCTGATCCAGGCTTGTGTGGACGTGTTGTCCAGCAACGGTTGGCTCCGCCCTGGCCGCCATGGAGCTGGCGCAGATGGTGACACAGGCCATGTGGTCCAAGGATTCCTACCTCAAGCAGCTGCCTCACTTCACCTCCGAGCACATCAAGCGCTGCACCGACAAGGTAAAGCTGGGGAGGGGAAGAGCTGCTGGTCCTGTCCTCACCCACTGAGGAGCCCCTGGGGTCAGCGTGGGGCTGAG
>NW_010331575.1:0-3533 GCF_000700745.2 Antrostomus carolinensis
CCCCGGAGCGCAGCTGCGGGGCCGGGGCCAAGGCCAAGGCCAAGGCCAAGGCCAAGGCCTGAGCCTGGGTCTGGGTCTGGGTCTGGCCCTGGCCTGTGCATCCCCTGACGCGGGTCCGCGGTGGCGGCTGAGAGCTGGAGGCCGCATCAGGCAGCGACCCGGGAGGGGTCAGCAGTACCATGCTGCCTTCCCGTGAAGGGTGTTCAGTGTGCGGTGCTGGTCAGTGCTGGCAGCCCTCCCGCAGTGCCTCTCTCCGTCCATGTCCCATCTCAGGTGTCCCTGGGATGGGGGTGACAGAGGGGACATGGGACAGAGGTGTCTCCCTGCACCCTCACAGTGATTTAGAGGTCGCAAGGCTCAGGCCAAGGAATGAGTAAATTCACCCCAGCCACTAAACTTCGCTCCTAGTTTGGTGGCTTAAAAGTAAACTGTGAATTTCTGCCTGGAAGTGTCAGGCTGTTCTCCTGGATCAATATCATTCCGACCTGCTATCGCAAATCCCATGCTATAAAAACACGATTAGGAGAGAGACAATAAACAGAGCAGCCGTCACTGATGCCACATAATGCATTTGTGTCCTTACAAGATAAATTTTTCCATTTCCTTTTTTAATTCCTAGTAATTGAGCTCAATTGAGCCTGCTTGGAGCTGATTTCTCACTACAGTTTTCTTTACATCTATTTCTGATTTCTGGCCTCGCTCCAGCTATTTGCTTGATGGTGCATTTTATTTTAGCTTCTTAATTTGCTGTTAAGAATTGTCAACACCCTGGGGCCCCCTTTGCTTAAGAAGAATGGAATGTATTTCTTAGATCTGAGTTAACCACTTGGTTGCTGCTAATATAATAAAGCTTGCAGGTATTATTTGAAGACATCTGCCGTGTTGGTGGCAGGTGATAAGTAGGCAAAGTGGATCTGCCAGGCTGTGCTGCTGAATGTGCTGGGTACGCTCAGGTAGGGATCAGGCCATGGAGATGGAGATGAATTTACTCATTCATTTACTCATAACCCTTTGGCTGGAGCAGTGTGTCCCCAGGACAGGGTTGGTGGCCCTTGTTGGAGCTTTGTGACCCTGCGTGCTGATACAGTGTGATGGCCAGAGAAACCTTGGCAGGGTGGTTTGTGAGAGCAGGGAGCACCCTCTTCCCCCCTCCAGATGGGACAAATGCAATCTCCACTTCAGGGGAAAGTGAACTGTGGTTTAGGAGTAATTTAGGATCAAGTGAGTTTAAAAAAAGACTTTCATTTTGAATGTTGACATAGGTTTTTTTTTTTTAAAGTGTTTTGAAAGTTGCAGAAGAGGACTTTTTAATGAGTGACATAATGACCAAATTGTCCCCTCTGTCTTTCGGGAGGTGCTGACAGCATTTCAGAATAAAATACGTGATTGTAGTCATACGTGGTAGGTGGCCAGTAATGTCACACCAGAAACTGGCTCTGAAATTTTTGCAGACAAGCATACACTGTTCTGCTGAAGAAGTCGCAGCGCAGTGGAAAAAAACCAGCCTTGCTGGGGAGGCTTTGCTGCTTCCTCACACGTGGAGAGTTTCTTCAGGTGTGAGCATTTGCTCTGGGTGCCTCTCCCATGGCAGAGGCCTGTCCTCTTGCCAGCTTTCTATTTTTTTGCTCCATTTAACTAAGGGTGGGTAAGGTAATTGGTTTTCCTCTTTAATGTTCCTCCTGTTTTGTGTCAGTGCCATCAGCCGTCCCCGGCAGGATGCGATGTGTTTTCACTTGGATCACCAAACCCTTACATAACTCCGTGCTTATCTCCTAGCCTTTGGGTTCAGGTTTTCCCTGGCTGTTTTCTTATCACAGAGATGTCTCCATCTCCTCACAAGAGGTTTCAGGCAGAAGTTCTGTGTTTTATTTTTGCTCTTGGCTCTTGGGAGTGGGAGATTTTCCCCTCGCAGCTGGAAGGCAAGGCAGCTTTTTGCTGTTTACCCCTCGCAAAGACCCAGTGGGAGCCATCGCGTGGCAGTAGGGCCTTGGGGGAAGTACTGCATGTGGCAGCGGGTGACAGCCAGGCTGGTAAATCTTGTGAGCTGTGACCTTGATAATAACATGGACAGCTGTTTTTCTCCAGTGAGCGCTGGCAATGAGGAACTGAATGGAGGAGGAAGGGTTTTTCTTTTGGTTTTGGTCCATCTGTGAGGTTTTGCACTGAAACAGGATGTGCAGTATCATGAGTTTTGCGGTTTGTTTTGCTGTCTTTGCATTTAGTAGTTGTAATTTCACCCCAAGTTGTGACTTTGGAGACCAGCAGTGTTTGGTGTCTGAGAAGAACAGGATCCAAAATAATGGGAATGGGTATGTTCTTGTGGAAACAGACACCTTGGGGACTGCCAAAAAAAGCACAAAGGCAAAATGAGGAGGTGACAGTCGCGAGGAGCAATCATCTCAACTCGTACAGGGGAGAGCAGCAGGGCTCTGCAGCTTTAGGGGCACTGACAGGTACAAGCAAAGCTAAAGCCGGTGTTTTGAGGTGAGGACATAGAATCCTAGAACTTGAGTTGGAAGGGACTCACAAGGATCATGGAGTCCAACTCCTGTCCCTGCACAGGACAAGCCCAACATTCACACCATGTCCCTGAGGGCACATGGTGGCCAAATGCTGCTGGAATCTTGTCAGGCTTGGTGCCATGAGCACCTCCCTGGGGAGCCTGTGCCAGTGCTCCACCACCCTCTGCCTCAAGAACCTTTTCCTCATGGCCAACCTCACCCTCCCCTGCCACATCTTCCTGCCATTCCCTCTGCTCCTGGCATTCGTTGGTGGCCAGAGAGAAGAGATCAGCGCCTGCCCCTCCTCTGCCCCTTGGGAGGAAGTTCTAGACCCCCATGAGATCTCCTCTCAGTCTCCTCTTCTCCAGGCTGAACAAACCAAGTCACTTCAGCCTCTCCTCACACCCTTCCCCTCTAAACCCTTCCCCAATGTTGTGTCCCTCCTCTGGACACTCTCCAGCAGCTTTAGATCCTTTTTATCCTGTGGTGCCCAAACTGCCCCCAGCACTGGAGGTGAGGACACACCAGTGTGGATTTCAAGCTTGAATCCCAGGAGAGGGCAGTGAGAATTTCTCCCTTGCCCAAAGCCTTCAAAAGCGGAGGTTCATCTTGCTCGGTGAGGTGCTCCACTTCAACCTCTGGGTGCCAGGAGGCAGATCTGAGGTTCTTGCCTGAACCCGACTGTAGAAGACCTCATCCTCTTTCTCCTTCTGAGCTCAGATCAATCCAGGAGCATATTTTGGTGGATCTGCCATCTTCTCAGAGCTGAGGAGGCTTTTTGTCTTTGCACTGGTATTTTTCCGTTAATCCCATCTGCTTAAAAAACACACCCCGGGCACAGCCAAGCGCCGTGGCAGCTCTTACTGGGCAGGAAGGGCAAGTTTGGCCTGGCAGGAGAGGCCCAGGCAGGAGGAACTGTGAACTGCCCCAGGCCAGTCAGAACCAGCTCTGGCCAGCTCTGAATCTGGTTTTACCACCCAGGGCAACGGAGCTCCAGGCATAGTAAAATGGTCTGGTTCCCCCCTCCCCCCC
>NW_010331575.1:3594-3844 GCF_000700745.2 Antrostomus carolinensis
CCCCAAATTGCCCTGCCAGGGGCTGGCTGCTGAGGGGCCTGTGGCCTGTGGCCACCATGGGCAGGGACAGCCCTGGGGACAGTGGCACTACGTAAGCAGGACTGAGCGGTAAAGGGAAGCGTCAGGCACCCAGCCCCACACTCCTCACCTCAGGGGAGGGATTGGGATGGCCTGGGGGTAATCTGTGGTGAATTGGGGTCACAACAACCCCATATGCAGTGCTACAGACCTGGGGAGGAGTGGCTGGGGG
>NW_010331576.1:0-5358 GCF_000700745.2 Antrostomus carolinensis
GCACCCAGCCAGGGTCAACCCACCACAGTTTAAAATAGATGAGTAAGTTTGAGCTGCATTAATTAATTTTATACTGTCAGGCTTTGTTTTTGTACTTTGTTTTCCTCTCCCGCAATGTCACTTTCCTGAATGAATCCAGACTGCTGGGAACAAGGAGTTAAGAAGACGTGCTACACTCTTCCTGATATCTGGGTTGAGGGTTTTGTTGGGGTTTTTTTTTTGTATGTAATCTTACCCAGGGTTGGTTGTTGTTTTCCGACAGAACATGCTTTTGAAGATGGGCAACACAAGTGATATGTGTAGCAGGACTGATACTTCAGTTTGATCTTCCACCAGTTCACTTAGGTCATAGTAGATGTCCTAGCATTGTTCAGAAAGGATGTCTTCTGTAAGGAAAATTATGAGTTTAATCCAAAAACATTGCAAGTTTAAGCGCTGTTACAAAGCTGCTGTTGATTACTCACTTAATAAGCTGGAGAGAAATCCAAGGGAAGGGAAGTGCGAACAGTGGACTGGAAAACTTAGGGCAGTGTTGTTCCTTGTATCTCTCCTTGCATTTCACTATGCTGTAAGGATTTGCTTTAAATTCAATGAAGTTCTCATTTGAGAAGAGTAACATTTTTAGTAAAAGCAATCCAGTGCAGTGCCAGGAGGAGTCACAGAATGCCCTATACATACTAAAACTAGTAACTGATTTTAATACTAAGAATAATACAGAATGTGAAGACTGACACTCAGTTAACATGCAGTACTACTTCCAAAGTCTATGTTTAAAACCTGGAGTGGCAAAATACACGGTTTTCCTAAGATTTTCATTCCTTGTCGAGCAAGCAAGAGATCCTAGTTAGCCTTGACTGAGATGAGCTCGTTAAAAGGAGTACTTCTGAGACTCTCCAGCCTGTATGTGATGGGAGAAGTAGGAGAGTTGTCGTGCAGGCTCTTCAGCATCCAGTGTTATCTGCATGGGAGCACCCTGCCACTGAGCTGCTGGCTCTGGAGATTATTTATGTCAACGGCAAGTTACCCAGAGAAGCAGGAAAGACTTCTCAAACAGCATGAGGAAAACAAAAGGTGGTCATAGTCCTGTGTTGGGGCAATAAACATGTATGTGAGTTTTCTAAATAACATATGGGTACCAACCTGGCATCTGAGGTGCCTACCTGAAATAGCACCTGCAGATCACAGAGCTGGGGAGTGGTGTTTTCAGAATGATTTAGCATATGGACAAGCTGCTGCCAGGAATTTGATATTAAAATTTGCCTTTTTTTTCACAGAATCATAGAATGGTTTGGGTTGGAAGGGACCTTAAAGATCATCCAGTTCCAACCCCCCTGCCAGCAGCAGGGACACCTTCCACTAGACCAGGTTGCTCAAAGCCTCATCCAGCCTGACCTTGAACACTTCCAGGGAGGAGCCGCCACAGCTTCTCTGGGCAGCCTGGGACACTGTCTCACCACCCTCACAAGAAAGAATTTCTTCCTAATATCTCATCTAAACCTCCCCTCTTTCAGTTTAGAGCCATTTCCCCTTGTTCTGTCATTAACTGCCATTGTAAAAAGTCCCTCCCCAGCTTTCTTGTAGCCCCTTCAGGTACTGGGAGGCCGCTATAAGATCTCCCCGTAGCCTTCTCTTCTCCAGGCTGAACAGCCCCAACTCTCTCAGCCTGTCCTCACAGCAGAGCTGCTCCAGCCCTCGGATCATCCTCGTGGCCTCCTCTGGACTCGTTCTAACAGCTCCATGTCTCTCTTATGTTGGGGGCTCCAGAACTGGACACAGCACTCCAGGTGGGGCCTTACAAGAGCAGAGAAGTTTTGTTGGTGATGGGGGTACCAGGGCAGCCCACCTGGGTAGCACGTCCTGTGTGCACAAAACTGGGCAGGTACATGCCCAAGGTGAAAAATTACATTTATCCAGCGCTTGCGTGACGGAGGAATAAAATGCTTCTTTTATTGTACCTAAACTTACCACTTACAGCAGCTTTGTAACTAATTCACATAATTTTTTGTGAGATCCCCTGCTTATTACTGAATTCTGAGATAAATTATAGGCTGTGCTATTTGGTTATATTTTTTATATGACAAAATGTGTATCACTGTGAAGTTCTTTATAAGTAGGATTTACTTCTTAATGCAGCAGTTAAAATACTGCAGACTCTTTCGTTGTGGAAGTAAAGACCAGTCCAGTCATGCTTTATAGTAAAGGTACATTTATAAATTGTTTATAGAGGACTAATAAATAATTAATATCTGTTATTAAATAGGTTACAGGCATGAAGAGTGTGTATTATATATGGCAGTAAACACACAGTAGAAGGTGTTAAAGACAGTGTTTTGTCTAACTGCTGCACTAAAATCCATAACAAATGACCTTTTGTTAAAACGTATATTAAACATTTACTTTACTTAATACAGATTTATGAATACTTTATATTTAATACTAAATATAATCCCAGGACTTGACTCCAACCTTCTAGTAAAACCCTGCTGAGAAGGGAATGAAGCAGGGTTGGCTTTTTTGAGGTGACAGTGAAATCCAGAGCTGTGAATGCCTAGTGCTGTGCTGACAAGCTGTCTTCTTGTAACACACTAATAAAAGGAAATTTTAAAAACTAATTTATGTTTTCTGAAGAGACATAGGACCAAGTCAAGCATCAGTAATTTGGAAGATAAACTAGGATATTGTAACTTGAGATTTAGAGTCAAAACTCATTTTGAGTCAGGTTGAGACTAAAAAGTGGTAAAATGGTATTCCTCACAAAAATTAACTTCTGTATTTAAAGGGGCAGTTACTTTTTGTTTATTCTTGTTTTTCATGCAGCCAGCTGCTGATGCATATGCAGATCTTGCACTTAATGCAGACTTGTGCATATACGTGCTCCTTCTTGTGAAATCTGTTTCTGATTTTTTTCTTTTCTTTTAAGGAGGGAAACTGTTGCAGATTCATTTCACATCATACTAAATGAATATGACAGAGATACCAGGAAGCTTTTTGTTCTCGTCATGGGAGAGGTAGCTCTTCGTGGTGGCCCCCTCCCAATCCTTTTTTATTTCATGGTATCTGATGGTTTCCGTCTGTTTCAGGAACAGTCTGTCCTTTTCTCTGTTTTAGTCTGTCTCTCCTAAGAGAGAGGTCTGAAGGACATTCAGCACTTAAACCTTCTGGGAAGACCTTTTCTAGTGTGTGTTTGGGATGAAGTTTCCAGCAGCTGTTCCGTGGATGAGGAGATTCAAGCTTCTTCTCTGATGTAGTCCCACTGTTGACTCCTCTCTTCTTAAGTTGCCTTTTCTTCTTGTTGGAACAGCCCTGTATGGGAACTTCATGTATGATGGAAGAAAGGTATGAAGGTAGGACTCAACTCTCTGAATGCCTGGCTCTGGTGTGGAGAAGCAGGATGCTGAACAAGCTGTCTTGTGATGAGGATAAGAGGGAAGATCATAGAATCACAGAATGGTTTGGGTTGGAAGGGACCTTAAAGCTCATCCAGTTCCAACCCCCCTGGCATCAGCAGGGACACCTTCCACTAGACCAGGTTGCTCAAAGCCTCATCCAGCCTGGCCTTCAACACTTCCAGGGAGGAGCAACCACAGCTTCTCTGGGCAACCTGGGACAGTGTCTGACCACCCTCACAGTGAAGAATTTCTTCCTCATATCTCATCTAAACCTCCCCTCTTTCAGCTTAAACCCATTTCCCCTTGTTTTGTTATTAACTGCCCTTATGAAAAGTCCCTCCCCAGCTTTCCTGTAGCCCCTTCAGGTACTGGGAGGCCGCTATAAGATCTCCCTGAAGCCTTCTCTTCTCCAGGCTGAACAGCCCCAACTCTCTCAGCCTGTCCTTACAGCAGAGCTGCTCCAGCCCTCACATCATCCTCATGGCCTCCTCTGGACTCGTTCTAACGAGTCCATGTCCAGGTCCATGTCTCCCTTGTGTTGGGGGCTCCAGAACTGGACACAGCACTCCAGGTGGGGCCTTACAAGAGCGGAGTAGAAGTTGAGAATCCCCTCCCTGATGGTGCAAATGCATTATTTGGAAACAGTTTATAAAATCGTAGCAGCATTGGTTAGAGGGGGCCCTGGAGGTCATGTTGTCCAGAAGTTTTGCTTGAAGTGCGTCCACCATGAAGAGTAGAGCAGGCCAGTTGTGGCTTTATTTAGCTGTTCTTGAAAACGTCCAATGATGAAGGTTCCCCAGCCTCTACAGATAAACCTTTTCCAATGCTCTCTATTTTGCCTGAGTGTATGTTACACCACGGGAAGAAAACCGAGGTGGCATACAGCTAATTCGCTCGAGATAAACTGGGCAGAGATTTTCAGAGTAGACATCCTTGTATCAGTCATCTGTATTCAATCTCAAGTATTTGTGGTTTATACAAAACCCAGGATAACAAAACTGAAAATAAGGTGGATTATTTTGGTGTGTCAGGTGGGAGATCACTTTGTGCAGAGGTTGTTTTTTCCCATGTGTTGCTGAATCTCAGTGAAATTTAAGGGCGCAGCAGAGGCAGTTTTGTTGTTGGCAACGCTCATGTGTGACTTGTGGTAACTCCTCATCCAAAAAATAAAGATTTTTACAAACAGTTGGTTTCACAACTGTGATTCCACGATCATTCTACCACAAAAATATAGTGATTTGTAAGCCTGCTGATTTAAACTGCATTTAGTAAGAACTGAAATTTGTTGTTTGTTTTGTTGTTTTTTTTTTTTACTCCATTTAATTTCAAGAGAACAGTTAATACGGAAACAGGAGGGTTCGGTAGTGAATCACAAGTGTTGTCTTTTCACTTTAATGCTATTATTTGTTGCAAGTTTAATACAGTTTTCTTCACTCATAGTTTTTGTAGTTATTCAGAAACTTGAATTAACATTTATTTGGAAGAAGCCTATACATGCTGAAAAAGTATAGTTTGACACATGGTCTTAATTCATCATTTGAAAGTTTTATGGAACATAAATTACAGTTTCATAATAATTTGATCATTATGCATTGTTAAACTGAAATGGTTGCGTCTGAAAAATTTCTGATGTATTCAGTCTTTCTTTTCCCTGTATAAAACAGGAAACAGGGAAGCATAAATTGATTTACTTATGTAAGCAGGTAAAGAGGAATATGTAGTTTGGTAGAAGGAGTAAAATAATCTTGCTGGCTTTTTTTTCATCAGCTGGTACTCAAAGCAACTTGTACAGTATCTTTGGAGGAGTTTTAAAGCTTTCCTCCAAACATGCATTTCCGAGCCCTGGCAGTACTAACATTTCATCACAACTTAGTAGAGATAACACTAGTAGACTGAAGAAGACAGTCATTGAACAAAGTAAGTCTCTTTTCCCTTGCTTCTGCAGGCAGGAATCTTGTTAAGGATAAGG
>NW_010331576.1:5382-8853 GCF_000700745.2 Antrostomus carolinensis
TGTAACTCTCATACGCTGAGCAGACTACTCAGAGTTTTGAGAGTAATTCAATATATATTTTTTTTTCCTGGTAACAAACAGAGAAAATGAAGAAATAGTGATGAAGGTAATAATTGAAGCATGGAATAGCAGCATAACTATTGCAATGTGTGTGTGCATGGAGCTTTGTGGCATGAGATCAGATCTATTTAATACCATATAAATAACTCAAGTCAGTTTCAAATAGTGTGTAGACAGCCTCTTAAATACAAGTATTTGCTGAATATTATTATTCATATTTAACTGATAAATGAAAAACATGTGAAAGTTGTGTAAGTCTTTTTAGTCAATTTTTCTGTGTTCTCAAGCCGTTTGGTCAGAATTCTTTAAGATGTTGCTAAGAAATTAAAAATGCTGCTCAGGCAGGAGTTTGAACTTGAGCAATAGTCAAAGCAGTGTTCATATTTAATAAAACATTTCTGAGTACATTTTGAAGGGGCTTTTTTTTGCACTATTATTACAGAGGATATCTAGGTAAAATGCCTTATCACTGGTCATATTTTGGAAAATATTTCCTGAAACTCTCCTTAGCAAAACTACCTCTGTGCCTAAAGTTCTTCCATAGGACTCACCACTATTTTTAAATTGTAAACCTTAGAGTCTACTAAGACAACTTCGCTGTCTTTTCCCTTTTGGTCACAAGCTGACAGTTTTAAGTACTTCTTTGCTATGCTTGATATGCCCACTGATGGTAATCCCCAAGGGTATTAGTGATGTGAATTGTGCTCCCATAGCTGGGGTCAGGTGTGGACTCATTCAGCTATATTAATAGGTGTGCAGTGTTGGGGCGCATCAGCTTATTGAAGCATAAGCCCTGATGCTAACTTCAGGAAGCTTAAATTGTTTGACTGCCAAGAGCCCATCTGGTTTTAGTTTTTTTCCTTTTCTTCCCCCTCTTTTCTGCCCCCTTTTTTCTTCCTTCTGCCAACTCCTGGCATCTTAAACCCTGTCCATGGCCTGTTGAAGTCTCACATTTAACTGTTTACAGTTTTACAGCAATTGCATCTTGGCAATATAGAATCATAGAATCCCAGGCTGGTTTGGGTTGGAAAGGACCTTAAAGCTCATCCAGTTCCAACCCCCCTGCCAGCAGCAGGGACACCTTCCACTAGACCAGGTTGCTCAAAGCCTCATCTAACCTGTCTGAGAACACTTCGAGGGAGGAGCATCCACAGCTTCTCTGGGCAACCTGTTCCAGTGTCTCACCACCCTCACAGTGAAGAATTTCTTTTTAATATCTAATCGAACCCTCCCCTCTTCCACTTTAAAGCCATTTCCCCTTGTTCTGTCACTCCCTGCCCTTATGAAAAGTCCCTCCCCAGCCTTCCTGGAGCCCCCTCAGGTACTGGAAGGCTCCTGTAAGATCTCCCTGAAAATTCTGCATTTCATTACTTGCCTGCCTGTGAAGTATCAATGAAGTTAACTTAAAAACTGAATCCAATATTGAGTATGGTATTCTAGTAATGCCTGCTTACAAAACTGAGAAACTAGGGTTTTCTGTTTTCCAGTGTAAGCCAAGTGTAAGATAACCTTTTCTGAATTGAATATGTACTGTACAGAAATGCATTTGTAAGAGCAAAACAGCCAGTCTGAATTATGTCCCACACATAGTAGAATTGTAGTCTTTTAGATGCTTATGTCTAAATTCTGATTTATAAATAAGAAGTGCTTAGCCAGAGATTGTACAAGAGGTGGTTTCCTTATTTTTCCTGTTTTAATTATGAAGAAACACCATACTATATCAATTTTTCCACCAAACATCAGCCATCAGTATGGTATCAAATACTTTTTATCCCTTTTGCCCAATATCTAGTTTCTTCCTTTCAAAGACTAGCAAGTAGAAGCAATTTGGAGAGTTAGCATTAAAATTTTCTAGATTGCTAGTCAAACATTTGGTAGTATAGCTTCACGACTGCGAGATTTTATTGTTGCTGGGGTTTTTTTGTGGAGCAACTCTTTGTTAACCAGATTTTCAAATATCTTCCTTCTGTTGATGGAATTCTTTCTGTTTGGAAAGTATTCTCACTATAAAAAATAGTGGGAGGATATTGAAACCAGTTTTGGGGTTTTGGGGTTGTTTTTTTTTTGCTTTTTTATGACCTGCATTTCAAAAGAAAATATTCCTGCTAACTTCCAGTTAGGAGTCTAAGCAAATTATCTGTAAAGTTGTAAAATACATATATTTGCATAGTAGACTGTCCCCTGGGCAGTTTGAGAGAGGACTTGAAGCTCAGCAAACTTGTCATGCGTGAACTGTAGCTTGCAGCTGGGTGCTTGAGCTTATCTGGAGTTGTAGCTGAGTGGAAATGTTGAGTAAGCTGGGGGTCTTGGCTAATCCCTCTTGGCTGTCATCCAGTTTGGGGATCGAGCAGCAAGAGAATACCTCCAGCTGTCTACTCAGCATGTCTCTATCAGCCAAGAGGAGGAAGAGCAGGCAAATGCTTGAAGCCTTCTAGCAGGTTAGCCAGATGTGTGAGAATTCAGCAGGCAGGTGTGACGGAGCTGGCAGCCATATGGCAGTTGGTAAGTCTGATAATTTCCAATTGTGTGCAATTGACCCGTGGGTGAAAATGGCAGTGATTTGAGGAGGAATACTGTGCATGAAGTTTTACAGGGTCGCTGAGGGAGTTGGGGCTGTTCGTCCTGGAAAAGAGAAGGCTCCGGGGAGATCTTATAGTGGCCTCCCAATACCTGAAGGGGCTACAAGAAAGCTGGGGAGGGACTTTTCATAAGGGCAGTTAATGACAGAACAAGGGGAAATGGCTCTATACTGAAAGAGGGGAGGTTTAGATGAGATACTAGAAAGAAATTCTTGACTGTGAGGGTGGTGAGAGACTGGCCCAGGTTGCCCAGAGAAGCTGTGGCTGCTCCTCCCCGGAAGTGTTGAAGGCCAGGCTGGATGAGGCTTTGAGCAACCTGGTCTAGTGGAAGGTGTCCCTGCTGCTGGCAGGGGGGTTGGAACTGGATGAGCTTTAAGGTCCCTTCCAACCCAAACCATTCTGTGATTCTATGATTCATGTGTGCTGAGAATTTCTGTACATATACTTACACTTACACCTGTACATAAAAAGACTATAATCTAGTTAGGATTGTTGCTGTTGTTTTGTTTTTCTTTTTTAAAGAATTTCCTTGAATTCATCCACCTCAGCAGAACTTCTCACCCAACCTGAGTAGGAATCTCAAAACCAGTGGGTAATTATTCTCAGGGACCAGCATTGTAGCTGCCTGTTTTGGAAGGGAAACTTTATGGTTCAGGCAGATACTTAGTTGTCATCTACTGACCTTCAGAGTTTAGAAAGGTTAAACTGATAGCACACCCTTGAAAATTGCTTTTCCTGGTGGCCTCAGCTCTTTGATGTCGCTTAAGCCTGTGCCATTCAGTGCGCTGTTAAGCAGGCAAGCTGCATTCGTGGCCTGTGCAGAGAAAATGGC
>NW_010331576.1:8877-36979 GCF_000700745.2 Antrostomus carolinensis
CTGCATAAAAGTTCATGTCAACATTGACATTGTGTCATTTGCAGCTCTGGAGTCGCAAAGCATTCCAAAGCAATGACCCAGCCCCCAAAATAAATACAGGAAAGCCATTCTGAGCTGGGGAGGAGGGAAATATATAGGCTTTATTAAAAACTAACTTTTTTCCCCCTCAAATCTGCATTGTCAAGGTGTTCAGGAGCACAGGCTCCAGCTTTTGCAGAGCAGCATCACTGGAGAAGTGACAGACATACTTCTGACTCCATGCTGAGATCCAAATGGACACGTCCTGGTGCCAGCAGGTTGGTCACAGCCTCCACTGACGCTGTGGCACCGCAGGGGACTCACAGCTGCCATGCGTGGGGCACAGCGACGTGCAGCCAGGGCTGCCTCTGGATACCTGTCGTGGTGGAGACCAGGATGATTAATGCTTAGGTCAAGGTCTGCTTTCCCTGTTTCTACCAGCAACAGTTCTCCTGTCTGAGAAGGGATTTGGATTTTACTAAAGTAGAATTCATGTGATCTGTTCTTGGTAAGTGTGGAGCCAGTGTCATGTTCGTGGCTTTTCTGGTCCAAAAAAGTGAAACTTTGTGGTGGAAAGGATTATTTCTGAGCAGTGTGTAAATCCCTAGGTCGTTTCTTATTTTCTTTTCAAAAGATGTGCACTAGACTTGATTCAGTTCTTACAAGTTCAGAAAACATTTTGGCTCATTTCTGAGGCACTCCTGGGGCAATGTGAGCCAACCCTCTCCCCAGCAGTACATCTGTCTTCCTAAGCTGTTCTTTAGCCTGTTGTTTCCTCCAGCTGTGTGTATTCCTGAAGTATTTAAGTAGTAATGCTTTCTTCTGCTGTTTTGTGGAGGTAGAAACTAAGCATACACCAGGACTTCAGACTTCTCAGCCTTCTCTTTGCTTTACACACTTCTTGCATTCAGTAGTGGAACTCTAGTGTGTGGTGGTACAGGCTTCGTTCTTGCTGCCTTATTAATGTCCTTGCTCATTGGAACTCATTTGGCATTTCAGCCTTTCTGCATTTGTCACCTGCAAGGTTGTCTTCTTCATTAACAGTTATGTGCCTTTACTTTCTTTTTTTTGTTGTTGTTGCCCCTTTTTTTGTCTGCATCAAAAATTCCTCATTGATCCCAAAGTGACCTCTTACTATTTCCTGTCTGTCTTCCATTGATATTTGCCATTGAGTTTTTTATTATAGCCTGAATCACCTGATGTTTTTTTCCCACTTTTTTTCTTCAGGTTTCTTGTTTGTTTGTTGGGGTTTTTTTTGAAGAAACTCTTTCCACCAGTTCTCTGAATTTGTTTGACTTCTGAAGTCTGTTAGCTATAAAGCTTTCAGAACTTCCTCTCTCCAAAAGAAAATGCTATCATTTCATAATCAGTCATACAAATTACTTTCCACCATTACTTTTTAGATAGATACTCAAGGAAATTTATCCTCAATTTTCTCATCCCATATGATTCCCATAAGATTCTTGAGGTGACTCGTTATTGCTTTTCTCTTCATTTTTGTTTTGTCCCATTCCCTCTTGAGATTAATTCTCTATTTCGTGATTGATTGTGGCTCCTGGAAGTCTACTTTTTTATTCTTTTGTGATAATGTTCATTATTTCAGCTTGCCATTGAGATAATGTGCCAGCCTGGAGTATTAGTCAGTCTTTGACTGTTGGGTTCCAACAGGAAACTTGAAATGAAATTCAAAAACCATTTTGCTAGTAAGTCTGAGTTGCATTTCATGCAAACCAGAGACTAAACAGTATGAGACTTCTCTCCAAAACCTTGAACCTTTTACAGGAGGAGGATTGGTGTGCACTAGAAACAAGAACAACTGTGTGCTGCTTTCTGAACCCAAATCCTGCAGCTCTTTCTTGCTTTTGGGTTGGTGTATGGATGTGCCAAGAGGCTGGGCAGGATCACTTCCCAAGCAGTGTCTGGGTTTTTGCATCTCTTACCAGTTGGCTGCCCCATCAGCCTGTAGGTACACTGACTCGTACGGTGATGTGCTGGTTTGTGAGACCTGGGAGGGAGCTCTTCGGAGCATCCTACCAACCTCCCAAGTACAGAGTTTGTTTCTTAACAGAATTTAAAAACATAATTGGAGCAGGCAGTGAGTTGAAAGGAACGATACAGTCTTTATTTGACTAATCTCCTACTCGGTTTAACCATGATATGTTGTAAAAGAAGAAAAAAAATAATTATCTGCCCAACATTAAGTGTGACTCTTACAAAGGAGATCAGCACTGTGATCCTCCAGCCCCTGTCCTACTGGCAGAGGCCCTGCTCTTCTACTTTTTTTGCTCCCATGTTGTGACAAATGAGATACTAATCTGCAGTCTCACTCTACAGCTTTGAAGAGAGGACTTTAGGTTTCAGTAGCAGTGATTCCTGGTAATCTCCAGTGTTGTGGACCCACCCACCATATTTAATAAAGATATTAAGTCTATACTTCCCAAGAAGAGCTGGAAAAGCTACTGATGAAAACATGGGTCCTTCTGGAAGCCAGATACTCAGAAATACTGTTTTCTTCCTAGAAATAAAAAGAACCTACATGGTGCTTGCTTTGTGGGGCTGATGGGCACTGCATGTCCTATCGATGCTGATCTGAGCCGAGTCTAACTCATCTTTGAGGATCTGGCTGTATACATTCCTCCTTCTTCTCAGCCTTCTCCTGGTACTGCTGTAGACAGGGAGACATCCTTTCTGCTCCAGGGTAGGCTGCTTGAGGAACAGCTGTAATATTTTAAGGTAATACTACTCCAGTGCTTGGAGCTATTACTACAACAGAGCCATGGTAACCCCTCACTGGCATGTATGCAACGTAAGCTGTTGGGGTTCCAGTTGCTGCTGGAGCTGATCATAGGTGACCTGGCTGGCTTGGCACTGGAGCAGGCTGGCAGCACCTGCAGTTCTCAGTGGTGCAGAGGGATTCTCCTGTCTCAAAGACCACTGTGAAGTGTTAAAGGTGGTAGCCTCTCAAGCTGTTGTAGCTTGAGAAGTTGTCATCTGCCTGTGCTGTAGGCCAGCAGTGCTGAAGCACCACCGGTGGTACAGCAGCAATGTTCTCAGCAGCCTGTGCATGCTATCAAGGCATGGGTTAGCAGCCAGTCACTGTTTTTCTGTTGGTGTATAAATTTATTCCTACATGATTTTAAAACATTTAAGTAACCAGCAGATTTTGAAAATTAACTTTTCCTTTGAGTACAGTGGGTGGCAAGTGGTGAGCAGTGAAACTTGGTGTCTGCAGTGTCATGGGCCATTGTCAACCTTGGTTTCTGCTGATAGAAGATTTTAGTCATATGTAGCCAGTCTTTTAAGTCTACAAAGAATTCATAGAATGATTTGGGTTGGAAGGGACCTTTAAAGGTTATCTAGTCCTGCCATGGCAGGGACATCTTTCACCAAATCAGGTTGTTCAAAGCCCTGTCCAACCTGACTTCAAACACTTCCAATGATGAGGCATCTACCACCCCTCTGGGCAACCTGTGCCAGTGTTTCACCACCCTTATCATAAAAAATTTCTTCCTTGTGTCTAGTCTAACTCCACCCTCTTTTAGTGTAGAACCATTATGTCATATACGAGCTGCTCAGCTGGGTACCACTTACTGATAATCCCGTGGCACATATATAGCTTTAAAGTTTGCATTTTGCTGAGGACTGCGTCTGTGCTTTGCTCTCTGTCGCTGACTTTCCTTACCATAGCTTCATACTGCTAGCTCTGCTTACTGCCAGGGCAAGGATGCATTGCATTAAACTCATTAAGTGTAGCAAATTGTATACTAGGGAAAAAAATAGCATGTAAAAACCCGTTACTATCCTGTTGAAAGCAGCAGGGAACACCAAGGTTAGCACCTTTATTATCAGGAAGAGGTGGAACCTGATTTATTTCTATGAAAGTCTCAGCTTACACTTTAAAATGTGTTTTGTCATGTAACTATTTTTTTTTTTTTAGCTGCCATGTAGCATATTTTATAGTTCTGGTAAGTTGAATAGTTTATATGGTTTAAGCCCAATAAACTACTTAAGAGGTTACCTTAAAAATAGATATATTTTTATAAAATGCCAAGATTGAGATTCTAGCCAGGAGAAGGAATTGAAGGTGTGGGCAGAGCTGTGTTGGCAGCCCAGGACTGCCAAAATGAGCACTCCTGCTTCTTGCTGCTCCTGTGTGTCTGCTCTGGCCCTTGGCAGGCTGATTCTGCTCACTCATCGAGCAGAAAACTGTTCACTTTTTTTTAGTTGGCTTAATTGTCTAAGCTGGGAAAGGGGGAAGAAGTGAGAGACTAGTGAGAAGAGGATGTTTTGGTCCACAGTGTAAATGGGTGGCTGGATGAACTCAACCTTTTTTGTTTTTATGGGAAGAAATTGGGTTATTTCAGTGCAAATAGCTTGCCCTCAAAAAGAAGCAAAAGGGGCAAAGGCTGCATGAGTAGCAGACTGGCTTCATGTTGGACAGCCCTGGGAATTACATGATAAAGGCATTTTACTGCCTGTGGTCTCTGCAAGTTACCAGAGTACTCAAAGAGCTTGTCTTGCTTCCTGTGCTACAGCAAACTTGCCTCTGATGACAAAAGATTTCCATCAGCATCAGTTTGGCTAGTTTGGAGTAATCCTACATGTCCTGGCCCTTGGGCACAAGGGAGAAGGAAGGGGACACAGAATCTTTCAACCTGGATAGAGGGCAAAGAACTGTCTGTAATGTGACTTCAGGAATGGTACATCTAAATGCTTTGGGGGAGGCAAGAAGGTGGGAGAGGAGGCTACAGACACATGCAATCTGTTAAGCAGAGGTAGGGTGGCACCTGAGCAAACTGGAGGCACAGAGCCCTGGGAAGCTAAATAAACACTGAAAATACAAAGTCAATTAATTTCAGCATGTTTCACTCTTCATTTGCATCTGTCATTTGCAAATGAAAGTAAGGTAGTCTTTCTGAGGACTGCAGCTGCTGATGCATCTGAGATGTTTAACAGTTTTCACGTAAGAATATTGTGAGAATAATGCTGTAGCTCTAGAGACCCAAGAGAACTAGGTTTGCATCAGCAAATACAGCTGGGAAAAAAGCAGATGAGCTTTCGGGTGCATAAGCCTTACTTACTTCCTAACTGTGGACTAGGAAGCTTGTACTGGAAGACTTTTTGAAGAATATAGGTGCAAAACGTAGGTGCAAAAAGACTGAAGATTTTGATTTTGATCTTCAGAGGTCATCAAGAAAATCTACCTTTTGCTGATGTGTTAGGAATTTTGAAATCAATGGCAATGATCTCATTCAGAATGGAGTCTACAGAGGAGTGTTTTAATTTTGCAATACTTGGGGTGTGTAGTAACTTCCACAAGCTGAGACCTGAGACAAAAATGAATGTGAAACTCAACCAGAGTCAGATGAAAGTAATGTGGAGAACACTGTGCAGTGTGTGACATCTTAGCACAAACCAAGACAACCTTAGCAGGTAAGGATATGTAAAACTAAGCAATTAAGTGCTTGTGGGAGAGACTGCAGACACCACCACAGCATGTATCTGATCTTTTTCAAAAGATCAATGGATACCAGGTACCTACTGGATGTTTAGTTATATATCAGTGCACAAGTTAATGGGTTGCTGGAAATAGTTACACTAGCACTTGAAGTCTACAGGAGGTTAAGTGGTAAAAGCATGTGAAATTAGGATGCAAAAAGAATTTGAGTTGCAAGTGTTTGTGTAAACGGAATAAAACCTCCCGCCGTTATTTCTAATGGCAGTAGAGTAAAAGGGCACTTAATAGGTTACAACTGGTTTTAACACCTGAAGCAGTACATACAGTCAAGGGGAGGATAACTAGAATTAGCAAGGTGTATTTTCAGGACATTTTGCAGGCAGTTGAGTGGAAGAGTGCTAGAGGTGATGAGAGTACCTTCCCAGAACCGTGACAGGAGGTGGCTTTCCTCATCTGTAATATCAGAATGAAGGAGGAGAAAGATCAGCTTGGTTGGAAAGTACTGTCAGCCTAACAGAAGGCACTGAGGCCTCTGTTCATTCCAGCACAGAGTATAAGCCCCAGGTATTTAGATGTGTACAAGAAGAATGTTTTCTGCTGTCTACAGAGAAGAAGTAAGTGGATATGAATAATGTGAAATACATACATTTTATGCTGCCTGTGTTTGCAGGGCTGTGGTAGGAGCTCTCAGAAAAGGCAGCGCGTGTAGCCAGACAAACACCCAGGATCTCCTTTGGGACATACTGTTTCCTCAGACTAGTGTTTGGGTTTCATTTAATAACTAGGTGTTTCTAAGAAAAGGGATCACGTTGTTGATAGGATACAGAGCACTAACATTAACATAGAGAGCACTAACATTAACATAGATCATGTTTTGAGCTGGAAAAAAAACCAACAGTGGACTGGCGTGATTAGAGGCTCTTGAAAGAACAGTTTGCTGGCCTCAAGCTAAACAAACTGAAATCTGAATTATTCAGATACCCGGGAGAGCTGGTGTGCAAGGGGAGTGTGTACAGATAAATCATTGTAACATCAAGGCCATTGTTAATGTACCTGCCTAAGCAAATGAAAAAACATAACTAAATTCTTGGGTGTAGCTGGAGTTTGATGCTGCATCCAAACTGACCTTCCCAGTGTTCAGGGGAACAGAGGTGCGCACCGGGGACTCTGCGGGGTCAAAGTGCTTCTGCACCCAGCACGGCCTGTCTGGTCTCTTGTCCCAGTTCTCTTCTATCACAGGTAACTGGCAGCAGGCTGAGTCATCTAAATCTCAGGTGAGATGTATAGGAAAAGATTATATGTATGTACATATGTATATATGAAAAAATATATAGGGAAAAAAATATTTTTAGTATATAAATACGTGGGGAAGGAGACAGAGAGAGAATAAAATTACTGTCAGTATGATCAAATAGGGGAGAAAGAGTGATTTGGCATACATGTCTGTTAAAAATATGAAACTTCCTAAAAAAAATTGTTTGCTTTTGTTAGTTGCAACTTAACAAAACCAGCTCGCCATCAAAAGCTTCAGAGCGGTTTTAAAAGTACCGGAGTGACCGTTTCAAGAAAATTTGTTCAAGAAACCTCAAATT
The DNA here is from genome assembly GCF_000700745.2 of Antrostomus carolinensis. Lineage (NCBI taxonomy): Eukaryota > Metazoa > Chordata > Aves > Caprimulgiformes > Caprimulgidae > Antrostomus > Antrostomus carolinensis. Next base: position 15,946 of record NW_010331576.1, read on the forward strand.
TGAGATGTTTTTAGCTGTTGTATTATATTGTAAATATGAGTTAAGTGCTACTGTCTCTCATTTCAGAGTTTGAATTTTATAGTTTGGGTATTGGATGAGTGTGATTCCTAGGTGTCTCTGGATTTGTAATGAAGTCTATATACTTTTTTGGAAAACAAAATGAAGCTGCTTCTCCGTGTGGGTCAGAATAGTGATTTTGGAATACTGCAAGTCTCTGAAACAGATCTTTTCTATGGATCTACTTTTAAATGTTGTTCAGCTGCTTCATTCTGCTTCATACAAGTTAAAAATTATGTATGGATATTGATTTACTAGTTTTCATTGTGGTTTTTCGTTACTGTTTAAAAAAACCCAAAAGTTAAATGGATGGTGTGTCATATGCATAACTTTTCATACATGAATAGTTTTAAAAAAAATAAGTCCTAACAATCCAAAAATTCTAAATATATCATGGTGGTGCTCAGATCTGGAACATTCCCTTTATAGGTACTTTTTGTTGTTGTTGTTTTGGGGGTTTTTTGATGGATTGGGAGGGGGGGTTGTTTGTTTTTTTGTGTTTTTTTTCTTTACACCCAGCATCAGATGTTAACACAATAATGTCTGTTGCTGGTGGAGGAGGTGGTAGCATCTAGAGACATTTCTGTGCTGTGGCATCCCTCAGCATCGTAGGTTTTGTGGCGAAGAGGCAGCAGTTTCTTATCACAGTGGTGAGCTGAGGTGGGCGCTGCAGAAGGCAGTACAGGACCTGCATTGTGCTTTGTCACACTGCCAAAGCTGGGGAGCTGCAGGCTCTTGCTACATCACACTGATTTTATAACGTTCTGGTTAATGGTTATACCCCACTGTACCCTCAGTTAAATTACATATATTTTTAGTTATGACGTGTGCCTAATAAAACAATGAAAGCAACTACACTTTTTCTCAACCGCATGAAGCTATGTGTAAGAGCTGCCTGCTTCTGGCAGGTTTACTGGGCAGCTTTGGAGATAAAGCAGAAGCTAATTTATCACTATTCATTACTCTTCTAAGCCCAGCTTTTGAACTTCCTGGGAAAATGTGGCCATTCTCCTTTCACTCTCTCTGTAGAAATAACGATAAACCAAACTCAGTTCTTGAAGTTCAGTCTTAGACTGTGAGGCAGAAACTTTCTGGGTACACATCTTCTTAAGGAATGATGCAAAGATGCTACTGTTTTGTCTCTTATGGACAAATTATTTCCTGAAAGACTTGGTGATAATAACTTGAGCCCTTCTTCTGTAGGCCTATGTTCATCTGAGCAGCCTGTTGAGTACCCTCATAAGGTGAATGAAGCTTGCCAGGGTGGTGCAGGGAGGTGACTCAGAGCATCTTAGATACCAAGAACAGATAAGGTGAACATCTTACACAGACTTTCAGGTTTTCACTGCCTTTTAAGGAAAGTTAGGTGTTGTCTTCATCTTTTGACTTGGAATTGGGGGAGTTTACCACCTAGTTTTCATCACTGGACACACTGCTGCTAAGATTTGGTTGTAAGTTCTCATTGAGCTAATTGCATCATCCCACTTTAACATGTAAAAAGGTAATTTCCACAGCATGGGTAGAGTGATTACTGTTTATTCCCTGATAATATTCTGATAACTGGTTGACTAGAACTGCTTAAGTGGTTCTTTTCTTTGGATTTCAGTGGATACTTCTAGGAAGTATGAATGCCTAGTCCAGTTAGAGCAGAAACTTCAGGTTAAACACACCAGCTTAGCAAGATGAGCACTGTAGCAGTAAAGAGTAACTTTTGGGGGTTTTTTTTGGTTTTTTGTTTATTAAATAGAATGACTGTGTCATCAGGCCATAGATGAATGTGTGATTGTCTTGACAGGGAAGAGAGAACTCTGGCCTATGGGGCGTCTTTAAAAAAAATTACTTCAGTGTTGTCATAAAGTGACTGGAAATATTTTTTCCTCACATTACTCATGGGATGTCAACAAGTATGCAAATGTGAAAATTTAACATGTCTCCTTGCTTCATTTACATGGTTTCTCACCCCAGTTTAATGAGTGAAAACTGTCTTTTAAGATGCCACTCCAAACCCAGGTCCTTTGATGTTAAGACCATCTCACTATTATTTTCTTAGTCTTCTGCTGAGATGTTAAGTAGTTTATTCATTTGTTAATTTTACACACTTGGACTGCTGCCATTTTTATCTTATTCTGGTCTTAGGCTGTAGTTAAAGTTTGTATATCTGGTAATCCTCCTTGTTACACAGTGTTGCATCTTCCTTGGGTTTCTTTGCTGTCTTTCCTCAGAGCATCAGTTTCCGTTGATCCTTTTGTTGCAACTAACGCAGTAAAACATTAGTATCTTCCTTTTGATCTCTATGGTAAATGCATTTATTTCTGGATGAAGCTATAATGTTGTTAACTTCTGTAAAGACTTCCTGACAGCATAATAACTAGGGATGGACCAGCGATTTAGATCTAATAAGACTCAATCAGGTTATTTTGTGTTGTGCCTTCTGTCTCACATCTGTTCGTGGAAGGTGGTCCTGGCTTTCCTGGCACAGGAGCCATGCAGTCCCCTCGCCAGCATGGTCCTGCTCTTAATATAACACAGGTGGATCAACTTGGAAGCCTAAAACCTGTAGTATTTATTCTTTTTTTCCTGCAATCTGCCATGTTTACCCCCCACAGTTAGTATAACACTTGTTTCTCCATTTTGTTTTGCTGCTAGCATGTTTAGAGCCGTAATAATGCAAGTCAAAGAGTTGGAGATGTTGTTATAGTTTCAGTTATGCTTAATTGTCACATTATGGGTCAAAGTTCTAGGGCTATCTTTTTGCAGTGTTGAAATATCTTGGGGTTTTTTGGCCCAGCGAAGACAGGCACAGGGTAGCGATGTTCACTTGCACTGGAGCGCGGCTGCGGGCGCCATGGTTTGCAGGTAGACTCTGTCTGTCCTGAGATAAGACTCACAAATCTTTCTGGGTATGAAAGTATTGCACTGCCAATTTGGGTATCATGGTGCAGTATTTGCTAAAGCTTTCAACAGATGGCAGAGTTATGAAGGTGGTGTTCCTGCAATAAACTTCTGCTGTTTCGCTTTGCTTTGCAGGATAGAAAGGATATGATCATGAAAATCCTTTTATCTGGACTGCAGGCTTCATATTTTGATAAGAACAAAAAAGGGAATCTCGGAAGACAAATGAGATGCTTTAAAGTGTTACTGGGTATTCAGGTCATCTTGGCTGTTGTAGAAAGTGCTTCCTCTCTGCCTTTTATGTCTATCTTAGATTTTGTCTACAACATTTATTGCTTAAAAATTGAATGATAGTTGAACTGGGAAGAATTAGAGTCAACAAGATGTGACTTTTTTTTTTTTGACAGATGCAGTTGCACTTTTGCAATGAGAGGCTGGAGAGTGCGTGATGCTCTCTCTGCAGTGCTTACGGAGGCATATCACTGTGTCCTCTCCCAGCTGCTTCACAGTGGAGCACTGGTTTGTACTCTGCTCCCTTAGGAGAACCAAGGGTTTTCTCCATAGCACACTGAGCTTTGCATTTGTTGATATGGCACAGTACAAACTAACAGAGAACTGGCTTGTAAAACATTGAAATGAAAAATGAATACAACTCTTCTTAAAGTTCAGACTAAAACCAGACACATGTTTGAATATTAATTTAGTATTTTTTTTTTAATTTGAGAAAAAAACCATATAATTTTGCTTTTGAAATTGGAGAGAGAGTGAAGTAGTGTGTGTACTGCATGTACAAAAAACCTAATGAAAACAATTCTTATGGAATGCCTCTCCTAGATTTTACAATTTCACATTTAATAGGTTACTGCAATAATTACTACCCTGTCAGTGCCATGATGACAGTTATCTAATATTGCATAACTTTTTAACAGTAACAGGAAAATAGATATTCTCTTTTGCTACGCTTTGTTTAGTTCAACTACGTGTTTCTGAATATGAATACTAAAATGTTTCAAACAAGAATAGTGGTTTGTCATGAAGTACGTGCAAATACACGTACTAGCAAATTTAAAAGACGCACAGCCTTACTTTCTTTTCTCAGGCAGAAACGTTTTGTAGACAGTTTCCAAGCATTATTATTAAACCATTCATTTAAACCAGATTTAATTTTGAAAGACCTGAAACATGCAGACAGGCAGGAGCCTCTCTGGAGAGTCAGCTGAGGAATAGGAAATTTTACTTCTTTGGTTTTCCAGTTCAGATTTAGCCTGCGTAGCCTATATCGATAGAGAGTGGTTGTTGGTGCAGCTCTTCTGTTCTTGGGTTGCTGAGCAGGGCTTCCCAGCCCAAACTGTGGTGTGTGGTTATTCAAGGAAGGACTCGCTCTTTCTGCAGTGAGATCCTTATTCCAGCTCTTTGGCCTTAGTTGGAGATGTGCCTGGGTGCTGAAAATCACTTTTTGGCAACCTCGTTGGGGAGCTGTGAGAGTCGTTTGTAGCTTTGTTGTCATTGGGACTCCTGGATACGCAGGTTTGAATGAACCCAAAACTTGCTTGAGAGATCTTGTTGTACTGCATGTGGGATGGATGCTAAAGTTATTTCTCCTGATGTAGCCCAAAGTTTGTGTGTTCTTTGAATAAACACAGGGTATTGTTCAAGTGTGCTAAAAATTTCATCTGGAAAAGTAATCGATGTTGCTGTGCGTATAGATCATATTTACAGTAAGTACAGTATAGAGTGGGCAAATACAGAGCAGCAGTAGGTCAGCTGTTAGCTAACTGGGCACTGGTCCAAATATCATTAAAAATGTTGACATTAAGTAATGTGGGGGTTCAATAATATTTGATGAACAACTATTTAAACACCTCTGCCCAGATTTACATAGTTTAAAAGTTCTGGTATAGATAATAAATTTGACATATTGGGTATATAGTGGTTTGTGAAAGGCAATAGAGTGCACCTCAAACTTCTGATAATCCTTTGTTTCTAAAGCAGAGGAACAAACAAATGCACAATACTAAATATTGTCCATTTTGTTTATTTTTCAGATTAGCACTGTACGTATATGAATATCTGCTCCATGTAGGAGCGCAGAAATCGGCCCAGACGTTTTTATCAGAGGTACGTGTCCCCATCCTTTTCCTTACACAACTTCCCAGTGTGTGCACGTGTAATAAATACACATCAGTCTGGAATAAACAGCAGTGACAACCTTGAGTTTCTGTTTGCATTGATCAGCACAGGTTTCTGATTCTGCAGAAGCTTGTTTGCCGTGTCATTTAACATGCCTTTGCGTAACTATTTTTGCTGTGGTTTGTTGCCCCTGTTCTGTGATTTGCTGCTACATTGGGAAAAGATTAACCTCTTTTCTGTAATAAATGTGCATGTTAGAGAATGCATCGACTGTACTCTTTTTTGATGACCTTCTAACTTATTGCTGATACCTGCAATTGTGAATGATGTACCCTGCTAAATTACACAGTGATCATGTATTTTACATCCTACTGTCATACACTTGCAGTTCTTACTCTCTGAAGCACTGCTGATCTCTCTGTGTGTTCTTAACAGGCTTCTAACACTGTTTTTCACCTGGCAAATCAATTATGACTACAACCATTTAAGTCCTGTTTCTTAAACACTTTCAGCTACTAATGGAATTTTTACCTTTACACAACAGTTATTATTTTTCATAGTTTTCAAAGACTTTGTATACATCTTTTGAAGACTGAAGTAAATTCTGTCTCTTTAGCATTTTCATTTACTCTGGGATATAAAAAAAACGATATGCCAAATATATTGAGGTCTTTTGGATTTATTACTGTTTTTAATCTTTCTTTGATGAGAACATTTAAGATTTGTAATAATAAATGAATAGTGAGCAGAAGTGAGGAAAAAATAGGCAAGATGTTGTACTCAGAAAATTTGTTGCTTCAACTGATACTCCTCCAAAAGCTAATAAAATTATTGTGCTGTTGATGCCATTTTGGAGGTGGGAAACAGGAGGATGAGAACCTGGAGCGCTATTTGTGTCATTCATAGAAAATTCACATAGCAGAGATAAGGAAAAGGGGTAGAATTGTGGTAGTATCAGTTTACATTTGTAGTAAAGTATGTTTTTGGCAATTGTTTTTTTTCTCTTTGGTGAAGCAATGGAAAAGTAAGAGAGGAAATAATGGAGAGTATCATTTTGGCTTTCCCAAAACAGTTGTCATTTGTAAATAATACACGGCACAAGATTCATTCTGCTCATTTTATTTTTATGATATATTTACAAAATGAGCAGTTGGCAGAAGTATAACTGGTATGACATTTGGATTTCTAGAAAACATTCAATACAGCTAAGTCTTGAAACTTAGCTTTTAAAACTAATTCAGTCTTGTGTTATAGTGAAAAATTCTCAGGTCTGAATGGATGTAATATGAGAATATATCAAATCTTTCAAATTGAACTGATGCTAGCTAAAAGATGGTAAACAGGGGTCAGAGATAAATGATAACACATAGAGTTGGTATGAGGTATCTGTTAAGATTTCACACAAAGCTGTGAGTTTATGTACCTCGTTCATTAGCAGTGTAGAAGGGTAAATGCTGACAATACTTGTGAATGGTTGCATGTCGGAAACAAAGGCAGTTATCACAGAGAAACCTGGAAAAAATTGTATTTGGGTGGACAGGTTCAGATTGAGAAAGCTGTACACTAATATGGCTTGGAGAAAGAAACCTAAAATGTACCAGTTAAATAGCAAGTGGTAAAAGCAGCGGAAAAAAAATGGTAGTTGATTGTGTAGTAGACAGGTCTCAACATTGTAATGCCCATTCTGTCCTGGGCTGTAAGCTACAGATAGCTCTACCCCAACTCTGTAGCCCATGTCACTCACCTGTTTTTCTTAGGGAGACACTATTTTCATATGGGATGGAAACAAGAGAATATCAGTTGAGAAAAATGCAAAAAAAGTCTTGTGGTGAATTTATGGTGTAATGAAAGTTACACCTTTTCATGTGTTTTTGTCCTTGTTTGGCTCATGACTGTGGAGAGGCCACTGCCCTGTTGGGGTGAGCGTGTGAGAGTCCTTCAGGTGCAGGAGACACCCAGGTGGCACAAGAGAAAGTTTTTATTGGTTCGGTCCCTCCTTAAAAAGCATGGCTGTTTGGGCTTATTGCCCTCTCTGCTCTGCTAGTCTGCACCTGCCGGAATAATTTGGGGGGATTTTGTTAAAGGTGAAATAGTTTGGAATAGCTCTAGAACTGAATGTTGGGGTGCAGAAGAAGCAGGCATACATAGATTGTCCGAGCTATACAGCAGTCATGGTATCTATATGTATAAATGACAAATTTAAGAGTCCTTCCTTAAGGATCTACTGGGCAATGTGACCAAGAGTAATGGGACAAAATTAAGAAAAGGCAAATTGAATCCACTATGCTACTAGGTAACTTAGAATGGTTGTCCTAAGCATTCCTATGGTTTTGTAATGCTTTGTGTCTAGTTTAAATTTCACAGAAATGATGCATAAGTCAAAGGGCTGCAGAACCTGCCCTATGAGGAAAGACTGAGGAGTTAAGTCTTTTCTCCCTGAGGAGGAGAAGGTTTAGGGGGACCTCATCACAGTGTTCCAATACTCAAAGGATGACTACAAAGAGGACAGAGGCACTCCCATCTTAAGAAGCCACATGGAGAAGACAAGGGACAGTGCGTACAAGTTCCACAAGGAGGGGTTTCATCTTGATATGAGAAAGAAATCATTGTGAGAACAGCAATAACAATCATTCACTGGAACAACCTCCTCAGGGACATGGTAGAGTCCCCATCACTGGAGGTTTTCAAAACACAACTGGACAGGGTGCTAGTTATTCTCATCTAGGCTCCCGTTCCCACAAGGGGCTGTACCAGATGATCTTGTAAGGTCCCTTCCAACCTGAGCTGTTGTGTGATTCTGTGAGTCAGTAAGGTCTAGAAGTCCTCTGCTGATCTTTCAGTTAGAAGGTGAACTGTGCTTTGTGGTCCTTGTTGATTACAGCCTTCAAAACTTTGTTGCCTTCATCTCTAAAACGCAGGACCTCAAGCTCATCTAACATTTTCCTGAATCCCTTGATAGCAGAGACCTCTTCAGTTCGTTGGCTATAACTCTTGTATCTTGATCTGCAAATTTGCTTCCTTTCAAGGGACATGGCATGAAGTACTGGTATGAAGTACTGGTGTGAAGTAACTCAGCAGCCATTTCATACCAAGCCATACAGTTGGCAAATGGCAAGGGGCTGGCACAACAAGCTTTCATCTAAACCATGTCATCGCTTATGGGGGCTGAATAGAGCTATTCAGATGGGGATACACATGTTTTTGAAACAAAAGAAGCTGTTCTGCTCCAGAACCTTTCCTTTGGTGTCCCAGCTGCTAGTTTTCTTTGAAGAGCTGATCTTTATCCCACGTATTTTCTATCCTTGAAGTTAGATTCTAGCCTTGGAGGAATAATTTCATTAGCTTGGCTGGACCAGGAAGGTGGGCATTTCCCAGTAAATCAGTCACTGGTTATGAGCTTAATCAATACAGTTGACAATAAGGGCATTTTTCTAAAATTAATAATTCTTTTAAAAATAATTAAATTATTTAAAATCTCTGTCATCAGACAGACTGACATCTGCCCTGTGAGACAGAGGTATGTATTTTTGGAAAACAAAAACTTGTCAGTCAAGCCCTGAACTTCTACATTCCCTTCAGGCTCCTTCTCTGAATAAATTTCTCAGGATGAAATATGTCCTCTTAAAAAGGATCATCTTAAGACCCGTGAATTGGGTGGTTGGAAGAGCATGAATACTGCTTAGACATAGTGAGGGCTTTCTACACAGCCATCATTCTTACTCTTAAGTGGATGATTTTTCAACTTCAGGAACTATTTTTTGTTTTGAGTGTATGTTGCATCTCTTCATTATGTTGCTTTTGAAACTTTCCAGAAGTACTGTGTGTTCCTGGTGAGTAACACAAGTCCTTCCAAGCATTCCTTCCGTTCCCAGTGCATGTGAGGAACAACCATGCCTTGGAGGAGTGTATTTGAAGTGTGTAATACCTTTGTAGCAGCTTTGGCTTTTATTTATATTTTTCATTTTTATTAATATTTTTATCTTCCAGTGCTTAAGCAGGAGATTTTTAAAAGGTGTTTTTTTTTTGTAATAACTACTGTTAGGTGGTGGTGATGGGCTTTAACGCCATGCATTTGGTTCATTCTGCCAACTTTACCAACAGAGGTGACAGTGCCTCAAGGTTACCTTTTAAAAAGAATTTTTAAATGACAAAATTGCTTTTTAATTGCTGTATTCATGTAGCACATCAAAATTACACTAGGTTACCTTATCTGAGTGCAAAGAACATTTTTAGGTGTATGAACTACATATTCTTCTCCTGCAAGCTCTTGACAAAACTTGTATGTGTCTAAACTTCTTAAGAATTGGAAGTGAAAATAAAGTTGGGGTTGAGAATCAAAGTTTTATTCTTTTTTGGAAAATGACAGCTTTACCAGTGCCTCTTGCAGTATGAACGTTGTATCTACCTTTTATAGTATGCTTTTATGTACTTTTATATATATGTCTTTAAATACGTTTCATATTAAGGCTGTTTAAGCATTTCATTAAAATAATCCTTCTTGTCTACCATTACTTCTGTCTCTACAGCAGAGTATGGTTTGTGTTTAAACATATTTTTTTTTTAAACAAAATTGGACAGGAAATAATACTGCGTGTCGTTGTAACTGGAGGAATTTGGAGTGCATACAACGCCCTGGTTCCCACCCAGTTTTAACATGAGATGTTCTTCTGTACGGTGGTGTGTGGATTTCTGCAGAGTCTCCAGTTACTCGCAACAGAGCTCTTTAAGCAGTTACATGGGCTTTATTGTAGTCCAGACTATTTAATTTTTGTAGTTAAGGACAAACTAATGACTACAGCATTAATAAAATGGTTGTGTGATCATAGTTAAGATACAACATTTGGGAAGTACCGCAGAGAGGCAGAACGCTGTCACCGTGTGTTCTCTTGTCTTATGGGTTTGCTGATCAACCAGGAAAGTGTGAAGCCAAGGGTAAGAATTCTTGAACTGCATTTCTTCTGAAACCTGTGTTAAACAAACCAGGTTTCCCAGGTGGGAAAGACATCACAACCAGGATAGCTGTTCAGGAGAGGCTGCCAGCGCAGACAAACCAAGCCAAACTAGGTTTATGTTTTCACGGAGTTGTGTGAGACTGGGTTATAACTCTGGTGCTGCTCGTATTTTCCATGTTACCTCTAACAGTAACACACTCCTTGAGGATTATAAAACACGGGCTGGCTTTGGCTGCGGAGGGAAGACTGCCACCTGCTGAATCACTCACATCAGTTCTGTGTCTGCTGTGTTTTCCTTACTGCAAATTGGAAAATCGTTTAGATCATTTTTAAGGGTACTTCTTAACACTTTTTTTTTTTTTTTTTCTTTTGGTCATGCATTTTTTAGTCTTAAAAGAATTTACGTCTCAGTGGTGGAGTGATAAAAAATACGTTGTTAATAAAGTTGTATTCAGAATCTAAAGCTAATATTCTAAAATATACTTTCCTAAATAAGAAAAGCTTAAGTATCAGCTATATCAATAAATCAAGAAATCAAGTAATCTGGCTGTGCAGATTGATTATGATAAAGCCTTTCATAACTACAAAATCTTTTCTTCTTTTTCTTTTTCCCCTCTGCATGAATTATGTAATGCTTTTTAGTCACAATGATCAGAAAAATACACACCTCTGTTTTTATTGTTTTGATTTAGATAAGATGGGAAAAAAACATCACACTGGGGGAGCCTCCAGGATTCTTGCATTCCTGGTGGTGGTAAGTAGCAATTTTCTTTTCCTCTGATTATTAGAATATGTCAATTGCTAGTTTCAGCAGATGGAGGCAAGAAATTCAGGTGAACATTATAACAGGAAAACGAAGATGAGGATCAAAAACTTATTTTCTTTTTAAGAAATTAAAAAAATAAAAAATTATATATAGAAAAACATAACTGATATTCGATACAGGAAAATAAATATTGCATAGTGCATTGATAAGAAAGCATCTTTGAAAGAACGTGGCTCGCATTTCTTTCTTCGCCACCATCGAGTAAATTGTGCATCTAAGAGATCATTGTACGTATCCTAAATAATTGCATTTGAAAAAAACCAGTATGTACAGAGCCTCTGCATACAGATGTGAGCTTCCTCAGTCTTCAGTCCACATTTTAGTCATGGGAGGAGCATATGAAAATAATTAGCTGAACCCAAGCTACCATCCTTTTTGAGAGGCAGCATGAGTTAGCGTGTGCTTGGTGCTGCAGTGACTGCATTTGCACAGTTTCTCTCAGCTCACAGTATGGGCAGACACAGGATTGACTTGTAATTTTTATGCATGATACCATTTGCTTATATACAGTGGTGTGCAGAGATACATTTGTGTGTGTAGAATTCCCAAGGAGAAAAGAGGGCTCATAGTCACTGCTCTTTAGCCATGATATTTATTAGTTGCCACATGATTTGAATGCTTGTGTTTGAAAGAATACAAAACACAGACAATATGTCCCAACTGTCAGGAGTACAAGAATTTACAAGTTTTAAAGTGGTCCCGTTGGAACCCAAGTGATTTGTACAGCTGCTTGGAAGGTGGCATGTTCTTCATTGATCTTTCATAGCTTTTAGCTATGTGATGGAAGCCTGGCAAGGAGAACATGTTCCTTGTATGTTTTGATGTCTGCATTATCTTTTAATTTTGATTATCTGCAGCAGAGTGCTCCACAACTCTCTATTATGGTGCTGGACTAGGTTATAGAGAATAAAGTCTAAAACAATAAAGAAACGCTATGAATCTCTAACAGATTTTATTCTTTTAATTGTTCTAGCACATGATTTCATTCCAGAAGCTTTGTGTTAGAACTGAATTGTATATAACTCTATTTGAAGAGAGCTGGGGTGGGGGTAGACTGATGGAAATATTGTAATTCCTTTTCACTCTTTATAACCCTAGAACATGCCCATCTATTTCCTACCCTTGTCCACACACCTGGTTCTCTGGGAACTTTTGTTTGAAGCAGAGCATTGACTTTTGTATGAACCCCCAGTTTTCTCTCTAGTTTCTTGCTTTTTATTATGAATCTGTCCCTTCCCATGCTTTGTAGAAGTTAATTGCTGCAGTCAACAGAGGGATAGGGTTAAATGCAGAGTTTTAGTAATATGCTTTATACCTTTAAAGTTTGTATATTAGACTAGCTTCTTGGTCTGTACTACAGTGGTGTTAAAGGAATATAGCACTGCTTGCCTGGAGAATGGGATAGCATGACTTGATTCCTCATAGATGTTTTGCAGAGCTGAGTTCTTTCACAGAGGTGTTTTCATCCCTTGGCGGGGAAGTGATACGTCTGTTTCTATATATGAACATGGATGTGTGGTGTGCGTACTCCGTAAAATCTACATGAATATTACAATGATATTCTCACCATCTCTGTAACTTCTAAACTTGCAGTGTATTTTGGGATCTCTACTGTGCAGCTCCAGAAAGACGAGAAACATGTGAACATTCAAGTGAAGCAAAAGCCTTTCATGACTACGTAAGTTTTACGTGTCTTTACCACGCTTTTATTAATTGTATGTAGAAATGTGATAGAAAAGTATTTCTGTGCTACAGACTCAAAAATGCAGGTATCGGTCATATAAAAATAACTCTTACTTTTCTGGGGATGCCTTAGAATTAGGATTTCCTAATTCCATTATTACCCAGTACTATATGGAAAACTCCTGGAAGCTGTCTCAGAGGTCAAGTGCTGTCCCATGTGTTAATGCAGAATGAAGAATGTCCTCTTGTCTGTACCCCACAGACACATCAGGCTGGTCACAAAGGTGCTGGGCAAGTGGAAATGCAGATAAGTCCTGTCCAAATATCCATACTGTGTCATTGCTAAAGAAAAGAATGTTCAGTAGCTGAAATTGATTCCCTGGCTTCTGTCAGGACTATAGTGACTTCAGGTCTGATTTTTCTTCAGGTATTTTTGTATCCTGAAGTAGATATTTTCCATCAGCAGAATAAGCACTTATGAATCACAAACCAAGTTAAATGCAGAATCATCTGGTCCAAGAAAAGGGGAGTAATAAAGAGCAAAACTATTATGCCGGTTTTGATGCCTTTGAGACTTAGTTCGGAACACAGCAGGGAGTTTAGTGGTGTTTTGCCTGCAAGACAAAACTCCTAATAATAAAAAATAGTTCTAGAAACTAGGGTGCAAAACATTGCAATGGTTACTTACATTCCTGTTTATCTGTTCTCATGATGTAAATGGAACACTCTAGAAATGCAGAATTGCATCCAGAGTTAGGATGTGATTTGGGTTCCTTCTGCTATGTCAGCTTCTCTCCATCTGGTGATTTTGTTTTTGCTGACAAAATCCTTAGGAGGCTGACCTCTCTGAGTTTATCTTCCTTTGGGCCCTTCCTGTAGTCTGAAGAAAAGGGGAGTATAACTCTCTCACAATACAACTCTGAAACCTCTTTCCTTGAGTGTTTTCTAGGTCTGTCTTAGAAATACTGTCTAGTTACTGCAGAAAAATATTTTTACAGATAAAATTCAAATTAGACTGCCATAGCCATTTGTGTCTTACAGACACAAATTTGGAAAAATGGAAATTAATCAGCTGAGGGACCATTTTCCATTTTCTGTTGTCATGATCTGATTAATTTCTTGACGTCCTACAGTATGTGAGCTAATGGTATTCTTACCTTATTTGTTGTTAACAATGACTTACGTTGTAAATGCTCCATCAACACAGTTAGAACCATTCAGCATATTTTACTTATAGACTGATGCCACTTTTAATACCCTCTTCTTGGTGGTTAGATTACCAGGCTAAGTGGTAAAGGAGCTTGGACAATTTTGTGCAGTCATATCTGGGCTACATTGATCAGAAGTCATCAGTAATGAAAAAAAAAGTGTTGGAGAGAGGAACAAAGTTATAAGGAAGCTTTCCACCCGCAGAGATGTTAAGGTCAACCAACTTAGTAAAGCATATTCCTCAAATTAAAAATGAATTAACTCTTGCAAGTAAAATTGCTGCAATCTTTTTTACCTGTTGTGTTTTAAATATACAATTGTTGTAAAAATACAATATTTCGCTGTTGTTTTGGATCTTTATTATTAAAGCAAGGTTTAATCCCCCACTGAAACTGAAATTGTTTTAGAGGAATAGTTTATGACTGCAGGAAATTACATTAGTGAATTAAATTTGTGGAGATCAGAATCCACAGTATGACAGTTGACTTCGATGGGGCACATTGTGCTCCCAAAATATAATGTGTAGAACAACATCCAAAAATCTGAAACCTGTAAATGTTGTTGTGAAACGATCTTGAAACAAAATGATCAGTGAGGGAATTTCCAGTGAAAAAGGACATGAATATCTAAAAAGGAATGGAGTCCACAATTCTTAAAAGTCATGAGAGTTTAATTGATCAGTAAGTTCACTACTGAATGTTAATTTTGAGGTATACTAAGAATTTGAGGAGGTGAATCAAAATAGTATCTAATAAAAAAATGTTGTCTTAGCATAACCTTTTTAGCATTTCTAACTTCTGCAGGTCTTGGAATATTACATGACCTTATTGCTCAGTTCTGTCTGCATTATGATGTGTATGGTCATAATTCAAAAAAACTGTCAAAATACTTTAATGAGTTCTGTGTGTGATACAATTTTGTGGTTGTCTGAATGCTGAAGTTACTAAAGTCATGTTTGAAGGAAAAATAAAATCATGGTATGCTTCTATATGTGCATCAATCTGTGTTTAAGACAGGCTGAATGTTTATTTTAGAAATAAATGGGTTTATTGTAGAAATTAATTAACCAGTCTAAAATGCATTCTCTCTTAATCTTTTAAGGTGACAGGAAAAGCTAGCTTTTGGATTATTTTTGTCACAGTTGAGATAAACTCTTCTAATATCTAGCAAGAGTCATGATGTTCCTTAGCATCATGTGATTTTTGCTTAGCAAGACAGTCTGCATCATGATGAGTACATACTTTTGAAATCTTACATATATTTAATATTTCATGAGTGGATTGTACATTCCTATTAAAGCACATGACAAATAGTTATAAAATTATGGCCAAGCATATTTCACAGCAGTGGAAGATAAACATTTATTAAGTGACATCCTGACCCATGTGGTGTTTTGCAATTGACTCCAGAGGGGTTAAAATTCCATTGTCAGTGAAGACCATCAGAAAGCTGGTTACTGATTCTGGCTTCCCTGTCAAGCTGAAGGATCCGGTAAATCAAAACCCTGCTGTCACATTGCAGGTCAAGTAATAGATCATTTGTAGTTGTACTCCTGTATCTGAAAACTGTAATTGTAAGTACAAAAAGCACAGAAGGCTTGTTTATTAATTCATACTAGCAATTCAGAATTTTTTATTAGGTATGTGTTCTACTTGGATTTTTATTCTTGCTGAAGTTGTGACTCATCTGGTTACACCGGACATGTCATGTTTAACACTAAGTCAACTGAATTAGCTGAACCAATATATTCTTGTCTGTCTTTACTTTTGTGAAGAGAGAAAGGTTTAAGAAACTTTGATGGAGGAGGAAAGCACTTGTGGATGATGTAAAGGTTTATGAAATATTGCTGTCTCAGTCAGCGTAGTTACGAATCAGTCTGCAACACACAAGGGTTGGCTTATAAAATGAATGCATACAGAAAGATTTGGGGTTTTAAGTTTATTTGAAGTTTTACAGTATCTTAACTTCAGTTGCAAAAATAATACCAGTTGATTTCCCTCCCCTCTATTGGACAGTGTTTTTTTGAGGGATGAGGTTTATTTCATTATTGACTGTGCCGTAAGATCCCAGTATGTGCTTTGCTTGTCATTGAATACAGTTAAATATCTGCAACTGGGCTTTGTACATCTGCAGTATACCTGGGTGAGAAGTCTGGCAGGATCCTTCTCAGACTCTGTAGCACTGTCCTGAAAAAGTGTGCCTGTGGACTTCCCTCTAGTATCAACTCTTGCCTAATCACACAAACCAAGTCTTAATCTGCGTGTGCCTATCAGTCTATGCTACTGAGTCTGTTACTGGCTATTTCTGTAAAACAACAGTAAAACCAAATTCTTTTAGGTAACTGTTATTTAAATTTTCTGATGTATCTGTGTGTACAGGTTTCTTTGTATAGTAGTATGGCTGTTCTGCAGAAAAAGAGTCTGGAACTGCTATTTTTGTTGTGTTCAGGTTGTATAAATACAACTTCTGATTTTTATCGAGCTACTGAGAGGAGAAGAATCTTTCATGTCTGACAGCAGGAACATGAAGTGACTCTCAAGGTGGAGGCTGTAACTGCTTGCAGTACTAACAATACTCATCTTATTAAAAATCCAATAAATAGAAAAGCCTGTTCTGGCTTTAAAAATATTTTCTATGCTCATCCTGAAGTTAAGTATTTGCAGCTCCTCCATATTATCTAAAAGGGATTCTATTGTTATTTTTTATTGAGATTTGCAATTGGGAATGTTTTCTTCTGAGTAAACAAGGTTCTGAACTCATTAGGTACATTTCTATACTATATTTTAGGCTTGAAAAGACAAATGCATGTCAAGAAAGTTTGTGTGCTGAATCAGGGAGATAGGTTCTGACCTTGAAGTTTTAACATAAATGATTTAGAATTAGAAATTGTTTAAATTTCAGGTAACTCAGGACAGAAAACTAGTGGTCACTCACCTAGTCTATTAAGTGCTGGCATTACAGTAGGAGTAGCTTATTTGAAGCAGAAAAGCCCCTATGTTTCTTTGCAAGGCCCCCATTACTTTTCCTGGAGGAAATCTTCTCCATATTTTGACGTCTTGTGAAAAATTATTTACATGGTTTCTCTGAGACAAAATTTACTCTTCACTGTTGAATTGATTTTTCTTTCTTCCCAGTGTCCTAAGGAGATCTCTTAATCTCTCTAGTTAAGATCTCATTTCTCTGGGTTTTGAACGGAGATCTTCTGAGGTCTTAAGAGAAGCAGGTTCCAACGTGCATCTTGTTCCTGCCTTCTTTCCACTTTTTTACAAGCTGAAAACATACTGGGTCAAAAAGGGAAATAAAATGTAAATCTTGAGACTCCTCAGAGAAGAATGTTTTTTTAGCAGCACCCCTGTGAGCGAACTTCTGACTGCTAGAGGTGGCCATTCTTCTCTTCCTCAGACCTGGCCATCCATTCACATTTCTGGACCCTGGGTTTGCTGAGGTGGTACCTGAAAAGTTCTTTCTTACAAGGTGATTTCTTTACTTAATGGTTGAGATCTTTTTACAGTCTAGAAGTTCCTGTGCCTCTCTCACCCTCCTTACAATGGAAGTTCTCCCATGTGGTGTTGCTGCAAAGAGTGATCTATTAATTCCACAAGTAGCTATAGTAAAATCTTGATTATTTTCCAGGTTAGGGTTTATTAGTGTCTTCTCCACAGCTCTTTGAAGGATCACTTTTGGTGTGAGAAAGGATCTCTTGTTTGTTTTTATGGCTCCCAAAAGAATGCCAGGTAATTTACAGGATAACAAAAAGACACATTGCTTGCCCCAGAGACTGTACAATCTCATAAGCTGATATCACATTTCCAACCGACTTGTTAGCACGTTATAATAGTGAGCTATTGTAGGTAGTAGAGTATATTAAAGACTACAGTATAGTCAGTTCTGTCCAGATTATTCCTTTTAAAGGTCATAGTGATATAAATCAGATTTTTCTGGGAGTTATTTGGCATAGTGTTTGGACATTTGAGATGGCTGATCAATCTCTTTGTGAGTCTTTCAGAAGAACAAGTTAGATCTCTGCATTTATTGCTGTATTTTAGGGGGGAAAATGTGCTACTTTTTCCCTCTTTTCTGGACTAGTTTTCTTTCAGCAGAACTAAGAGGCACTTGGTCGCCCTGAATGCCCCAACCCTCCTAATGTATCATGATTAGTACTCATAATTTGGGGGGTTATGAATATTTTTACATCTTTCTTTACATCTTTTAACATATATCTTTACATCTTGAGATCTGAAGATTACCTTGAAAGGCCTATGAGAAGGTGTCCTCTGAAGACATCATTAAATGTTTGTTGGAAGTGACCATAAATCTCCAGCCTTACGTTCCCGTAGCACAGTGAAACTGTATTGTGCAACGAGGACTGCTTTATACTAATTTCATTATGCCCAATTTTTACTTCTAAAACCCACATGGAACTGTCTTTTAGGCACAAGATTTGTTGATCTATACATATGGAAGCTTATTCTGTTTAAGGGTAATTTTTGAAGATGTATTTTCTTGTGTTATTCCCCAAGTGGTCTGAGTTCATGCTTAACAGCAGTCACAGTCTTTTTCAGGCAGTCTTATCACAGGAGCTTCTTCTCTGTTTTTCATGTACTGGGGATGGAAAAAGTTTAGCTGTTGATTTTCTTGTCTTCTCTAGCTCTTGCTACTGTGATATTCTGCAGATAGCCTAGCTAGGGCACCTTATGCTTCTGGTTCCTCCCAGGTTTCTTGCCGAAAATTGAATTCTAGATCTGTTTTCCAGCTGTCTGTTTCCATGGAGAATGCATGTTAACTCCTTCTGCTTAAAACAAAAATCAAAACAAAGGCTCCTTATCATCCCCAAATGTGGAAGAGCAAGAGGTGACAAGTACTGGAGGGAGGGGGTAGGAATTGGAGATAATCTACAAAATGCTGAATTCAGTGTAACTCATGGGACAAATGTCAAATTGTATTGCCACGGGATCATCAAATGTATGGGTCCATGAATGAGATCAAGATATTTTGATATGATTGGTAGCCTTCCTGCAGACTCAGGAGAAGCTCTCTATTGCTTTCTCCTCTCTTTTTGATGTTCTCCATGGTCCCACTGGCTGTTGTTGAAAACAGATGTTCCCAGGCACAGTTCTGTGGGTAGGTGTGATTTCCTTTGACTGAGGAGTATGTGCGATGCCCGGCGTAGTTTGCGCTTGGCCTGCTTTGCTCAATAATGATCAAAGACTGCTGTACCAGAAGCAATGCTTCTGATCCTGAGTTACCTATTAATTCCTTACGTGCGTCCTGCAGACTTGTGGAAGGCCCTTTACTTGTTTACTGGTCATTACTGTATCTGTAATTTCACCTTCAGATTACGTTCTTCATACAAGTGATTCTTCCTACTATGTAGATACCACCTGTGTCCACCTGGAGAACAGGTTATTTCTTAAAACTAGGAAAAACCTACTTTAAGTGGACATGGTATCCTTTTAATAAGTCATATGGAAATGAAAAGCATCTCCTTCCATACAGTCATTGTTAAGACAATTTCCTTTGCTTTTTGTGTAAGTAGCATTCATTTTTAAGTTCGAATGAAATGCCTTTCTTCACTGCTCTTTTCATTCTACAGAGGTCATGTCTCACCTCCTGGTGTTCAGGTATAGGTATAGTAAAATGTATTCTTAGATATGAAAGCTAGAAGGAGACTTAAGGAAGTCTGGCATTTGCTTTGAATTAAGCAAATCCATATGGCTAAAGACTGCACTAGAAAAATAAAATGAACAATTAATAAATCATGTTTTGTGGGGAATACTCTGTTAATGTGTCTCATAAGGTACTAAGTCCATGACTTTCTCATATGTGCAACCAAAAAGCTGTAAATCTGAAAAACGTGATAAATGTTTAAAATTCTTCTCTTCCTTCAGTTGTCAGTTGCATAGGAACAGTGGTGTCAAATGAGGTGAATGTCTTCATGGGAGGACAGTACTTACTGGAAGGTTTGGAGAGGACAGCGTGGTTGGTGTTCAGAATCTGAGTCTTGAACAATAGTATTGTCAGAATTGTGCGCAGGCAAGACTAACTTTTTCAATCTCTTCAACTCGTTACTTTTATTGCTTAGTACATGTTCTTTAATGCAATTGTTTGGAAAGGATTAATTAAAAGCATGCTTCAGCTCCCAGTCAAAGCAGGCATCATGTTCTGCAAGAAAACTGCATTGACTTGTGTCAGGATTTGGGCCATGTGTTTGTAGATGTATCTCAAAATGTGGCACTGTTATCACCAAGACTATGAAACTCTTTTTGTTTGCCCTTCAGAAATTTTCAAATTTGAGAAGTTGGTACTTACCTTTGATTGTAGGGACCCTTTTTGCAGGAAAATCCAGATTTGTTTTCTTCTTGTTTACTGCTAAGAAAACCCCCAAGAGAATTCTTCTCACATTTCTGTGAAGAAGGAAGATGTGCTCGTTCTGCGCCCACCATCCTCCTTCATCATTCCTTCCCATAGATTATTGGATAATTTGATGATTAGTTTTGAACTACTCTATGTCACAGGAATGCATTGTTTCTTACAGTCCATGTATTTTTTTTTCTCTTTTTAGAGGTAATTTCACAGGTACATTTGTGCTGCTCTTTTAATGTGCAGACTAAGTAATGTGTTTCAGAGAGAAAAGGCAACATTTCCTCCCCAAAATTTCAACACTTCTCCTTTGAGTGGAAATTGAATTTTCTCAGAATTTAGAAGTAAAATGGTTAATCACTTTGAATTAAGTGAAAGCCTCTGACAGTATAAGGAACCACCATCTCCTCTGAAGGCAGTTAAACTCCTCTCTCATGGTTCCCAGAGGGAGGCAGTGGACATGTTCAAAGAATGCCTCTTTTCTAAGAACCATTTTACGCTTCATTTTCATTGAAACCATAGGAGATAACAGCCTTTCTAATGAGGGGAAGCTTTCCAGAATGTTCTGTGCAAAAAATAGTATTTTTCTGAATAGGGCAGTATGTAAAAACCATGCCAAATCTATGAAATGGGACAAAACTTTGTTTTCTTTTGCTTGGAGGAAGAGGGGAGTATGTGAGGATTCAACAAGTTAAGGAGAAGTCGTGGTTTAAGAGATAATGTGGAGTGCACAGGATGAGGTAGAGGTCAAAGGATTAAGGGAGGTGGCATGGAATGCTCAGGCTGCTTTGAGGCCTTCCAGACTAGTTTTATGTTTTACAATATACAGGTAAAATCTGGTTGTAAGGTTGTTTTTTGTGGATTTGGTTTTTTTGATTCTTTGGGGGTTTTTTGGGGGTTTTTTGGGGGTTTTTTGGGGGTTTTT
>NW_010331576.1:37009-61955 GCF_000700745.2 Antrostomus carolinensis
GTTTTTGTTGATTTTGTTTTTTTTGTTTTTTGGGGGGTTTTTTGGGGGTTTTTTGGGTTTTTTTTTTTCAAATGTTGATAGACACACTAATAAATTACTAGATACTTTAGTCTATAATAGATAGCTGCATGGGTTCATTTCTCTGTGTTCTGACATCTATGGCTTTCTGTGTAATCAAAATAAAACCAAGGCACTTCTGCTCTGAAGATATGGCATAAGTTACTGCCTGGAAGAAGGCTCCACTGGAGATTTTTGACCAGTTCAATGGAAATCCCAGGATACTGCAATTTTTTTGCCTGCGTGGTTGTCCTGATGAACAGTTGTTAACTTCAACCATTTCTTAGTGATGATGTTAAATGTATCTTAGTGTAAAATTTCATACAATACACCTGATCTGTTTGGAATAGAACTCTCCTGATTCAGATTTAAATTGTCTATTTTTTTTTTTGGTGAAAGTTGTATTGCTGTTTAAGTTTTAAACTTTATAATTTGGAGTGAACTCAAAATCAAGGTTTTGATGGAGCGAGGATATTTTTTCTTTTGCAAACAGAAGCACTTCTTATGTATATGTACATTTCATGACGTGTGGTTTAATAATGTAATATATAAAAGTGTAAACTGTGTGGATTTTAGATATTGCCTCAAAAGTTGTAGAAACTTTGCTTCTTTTGAATTTATTTTGCTTTTAATAATGAGAAGATACATTCTATCGTGAGTCTAAGTAGCATGCATTGAGAAATGCCCTGCTTCTAAACTTTTGTTTTAGTAGTTGTATTTTAAAGCTTTATCCCTGTTGACATACAGATCATTCTTATTCATTGCATAGTGTACACAGTATGTTTTTACAGCACCCCAGCAGGTTATTAGCGGAGGTTAAGTTGTAGCTTAGTAACATTGGGAATATTAAATTGACTAACAAATGTTCTGAATTTAGAGTTAAAGATCATCTGACATTAATATTTAACACTGATTGTGTGTAATGTTTTACATCAATAAAGTACTGAACAAACATTTGATCAATAGAGAGCAAATGTTGGATTAAAGCCTTGCAACAACCCACTTCCTCTGCACACTCTTCCTCCCCCTCTGTATTTCTTCTTTTGATGCTTTATTTTTCATATCAGGATTTCATCTGATGTTTATACCACTAAATAATCTAGGTGGCCTTCTATTAAATGTTTTCATTTCCCAGTTCCAATTTAGCTAGTGAGATTTCCCTCTGAGAGGGTATTTTGGGAACTCCGTAAAGGTGCATGCTTCCACGTGTGCGTTTCTGTGTGGCGATGTGTTTGTCTCCACCAGAAGAATACAGCGCGAGCCGGTGCCGCATTGACATAAGGCGTTTTTATGATACCAGTGTTTGGTGAGATTTGGGGCACTGCACCTAAATATATTTTTCTTTAGCCTCATAAAAAACAAAAGTGAAAGTGAGAGTCTTATTTCTGCGCAATATGCCAAACACAGATTTTGTAATAAGCTCGACTGCTCTGTTAATACATTTAAGTGACTCATTTCAGACTTGCTTAACACATGCCTGGAAAAACCAAAGACTTATAACTTCCATCTGCTCCCTAATATGATGAAAGATGAATCCTGAAGATCACAAATTGCGGGAGACATGCAGCTCTTAATAAGAACAGCTGAACAACAAATGCCTTATGAGAGGTGGTGAAAAATGGAGTAATGAGGAGGAAAGGCAGGCAAGCCTCTTGAGGGAGCACGGATATCCATGGCTGACTAGAAGTGTCACATCCAAACATTACACTAAATATGAAATGCACATCATGTAACACGAGTCACAGGGAACAGATAATAGTATTTTTGAATTTTCTACAAAATTAATGCCTTAATATTACAAGCAATTGTGCTAATGTGAGTTCTTGAGCTTGCACTGAATGTTTTACTTGAGAAGAAATTTTAAGCAAATCTCCATACTAGAATATCTGTTCTGCAAATGAGGTTTTGAAATTTTGTTTCTGGGTTTGAAATCTTTGCATTCTAAACATTCTAGCCACTGAAAATACATAAATCTTCAAGGTATACAAATAGAGCATTTCATTCCTGTGTATAGTATTGCAGAAAAAAACATCCATGCATACATGTGTACCTAGAGAAAAATGGAGATAGTGGCATAATCAAGGAGAATCAAAGTTAAGCTTGACTTAAGGTGAAAATCTGCTTGGCACTTTGTCATTTTAGGCAGTTGCATTGTGACCCCCTCCTTAAGTGGATATCTCCATAGTGCTGTCACAGTAACATCCACAAACTAGATTTATGCCTGTTAGTGAGGATACCTATAACAAAACTCAAATGCAGCAGTCTGTAACCCATCAGAGGCCAATTTACCCTGCCAAGGAAGTAGTACTCTGCATAATTCACATCAGAAGAACTGCATGACCTATCTAGTTTTCTCTGACATGGGAAGAGCTCATTATAAGGTGTATGATAAATATTATGTTCTGGGCCATGGAGAATCTGGAAAACACTTTCCAGGTCTGTATTCAGATCCAATTTCCATAAATGTATTGCGAAACTGAAATTTTAGCCTATGGAATGTACAAAGTTCTCAACTATAAAATAGTTAAGGGAATATAATCAATGAGGTGAGTTTTAATACATTTTCTGTTTTAAGAGAGAGGCAGAAAAGTGTAGAGATATGCATATAGTGGAGTATGGTGTTACACTTCATAAATCAATTTTACATGAGTAGGATTTGCAGTGAGGTTTGTAAAGGCAGACACTTGAATCCCTGTGGGGCATGACCTCATTGACTTTATCACAGATCTACATGGGTGTTGTGATCTGCCTGTACAGATCTGATGTCAGGATCAGGGACTTTGGCCCTAATCTGGCAAACAGTTTCTTGGCTGAGTAGCATTGTGTGTGTGAATACTCTCGTTAAACTCACATGTATGTTTTCAGTATCAGGATCATAGGAAACAGTATGAATACAGTGGGTCATTCTTGATTACTGTGCAATTTTATATTTATTTTTCGATATAAAAACCAACTATTTATTTAGTTTGGGAGTTTTTTTTCCTGAATATTCATGTGAAAAGAGACCCTCTTCTGATTCCCTCTGTTGTGAATATCAATTTTTTTTATATATAAGAACAAAACTGGATTCCCTGGACAACTCTAATGTATCTAATATAATATGTGAAAGCTCAACTCCATGCTAGCAATTAATTTGCAATATTTTGGGTTTTTTTCCCCACTATTTTCATGGGTTTACGTTCTTCTGTGTACAGCAACAAGGTGTTTTCTGATTCCTATAGCCAACTGCTTTATTTTTCTTGCTTCAGCTGCTTTCCCCCTGTTGTTATATGGTGGACATGTGGGGACTGATGGATCACAAGAAGTGGCTCCTACCACTCCTGAGTCAGATCCAGCTGCTGTGTCTTGGCTTTCACTCATTTAGAACAGTTTACTTTCTGCTAGTTGGATAGCTTAATTTAACATTTCCAGTAACAGCCCTCCTCCCTTGAAAGATAAACAAAATTAAAAATAAACAGCCTCTTACCAACTGTTCTTTCTCCTGCTGTGTGATGACCATCCCTCGAGGGTTTGTGGGATCTTCTGTCCTCCTTGGTGCTGGAGAGAACGGAGGCTTCCTCTCACTGTCTGCCAGGAGACCTTTTCCTCCAGCACTAAGGAGGATGTTACTGATCCATCAGCATCTCTGGTTTCTGTATTGCCTTTCTCAGTGGCCTCTGTGGATAGTCAGCTTTGGTGGTCTCTTGGAGCTTGGCTACTTCTAGTAGCTAGCTGAATATTGTTAATTCCTGGATAGTTAATATGGTGCATTCTTGGTACCCTCATGAATATTCATTCTGAGCTTTGATACAAAACGGCTTCCTGATCTCTCAAGTTTGAGGTTTAATCCCATGCCTTTTCAACAGCGAGACACATAGGGAAAATTGCTATTTTCTTTTCCTCTTAGTAGGAAAAAAGGGAGCTCCTTTACATCCCTACTGTCTTTCCTGATAATTTGCAGAATCTTCCTGGAAGAAAATTGGTGTTGTTAATTCTTTTTGCAGCACTACAGTATGCAGAGGGATTTGTTCAAGCTTCTGTTCCCTAAATCAGATTTCTTAAACTGTACAAGGAACTAAGCTTTCATTATTTTTTTAAAATACGGTTTTTAGTCTGCATGATTGCTTAGAAAACATGACCTGAGTGAATGATGGAAAATTACTAGGTACTAAAAAAAAAAGTGTCCCCAGGAAAGTTGACGTTGCTTATATTCAGTTTCCTGAAATCCAGATTATCACAAGAAAATGGTATCGAAGGCATATCCAAGAGGGTGACTTCAAAAGAGGGCTTTAATAGGTTTTTAGTGTTCTACCCTGTTACTAGATGTCATCTCATCCCATCGTAGTAGTTTTAGAACCTTTATAATTAATAAATGTACACTTTCTTATTACCATTACAACACACAAACAAGTGTAACTTTCAGTTTTCGTACAATATGTGTAATAATTTTATGAAATAGTATCTGTAGTTTAAGATTATTTTTAAAAAACCCTCTTTTTAGTTACTTAAAATATTCTTAAACTTCAGCAGTTCCAGCTGAATTGTCTGTTCAAGGTGTCTGCTTCAGGCTGAACTCTTTTTTTCACCAGTTCCTTTCAGCAGAAATGGTTCTCTGAGGGTTTATAGAGATATCTCTCGGCGAGTGGATAGATAGAATGAAAGAATGAATGATTGAACACTGCTGTTCCTTTTGGTGGAACCATTGTGTTTTGTTAGGGGAGAAAGGAAGGGATGAGGTAGCTCACCCACCAAGGCCAGGGGTATCTTTGATGATACGATGCTTCTCCATACTGAAAGCATTATTAGAGGCTGGCATCACCATTTTGTAAGTGACCTAAGTACTATATTTGCACATATTGTCCTTGCATGCAGTTTGCTTCACCCCTTACCACCCTCCTGTGCTACAAGATTAAGTTGGAGACATGTGCAGCCCAGTCCATCTGTGGAGCAGGGGTCCAGCAGAAGAAAACCCTGTGCATGAACATGTGGTTACCCAGTAATTCACCATGCTTACAAAGGCAATTTTTAAAGGAAGAGTGGGGATTTGACATCCCCCGCAGTTGTTGGAGGAGAATGGTGGTCACCACTACCCATGGAGCTGAGTGCAAGTGTTTGTCTAGTGGAGTTCTGCTGGGAGTTCCTGGTTTCTGGAGCTGGACTGAAACTGCAGTCTGAGCACCAAACTGCAGAGCTGCTAAAAACTGGTGCTTTTAGGAAGAAAAAGAAAAGTTGAACAACTTTAAAAAAAGAGGCTGCTATAGCAGTTAGACATCTCTCAAGCTACGTGGTAGCAGAGCAGGGTTTTTCTAGATAAATACCTATGTTTAGCTCTGTTGTATTTAAATCCTATGGTAGGCACACATTATTTTGGAACCTATAAATGGAACCTTCATGTCCTTCCAGAAGGCCCTCTTTAACTCTAGTCTTAAAAGTGTTTGTCAATGTCAATTTGGGTTAGTCCATGTTTCTTTGGATTAGGCAGCCCTGACAATCAGTGTATTTACTGTTGAGTGGCCTGTGACTTTGTGATGGTTTCACTGGGCTGGCCCTTGTCCAGCAGCCCACAGAGCTGTTCACCCACTGTCCCCCCACCCCCAGGGGACAGGGGAAGGGATTGGGGGGCAAGGGTAAGGAGACTGGTAGGGTGAGATAAGAACAGTTTAATAATAGAAATAAAAGAAAACTTAAAATAATACTGATATTGAAATAGCAGTGATAATGATAACAGTAATAAGATATGCAAATGAGTGATACCCAGTGCCATTGCTCACCACCCACTGACCAAGCCCGGCCCGTTCCCAGATAACGATCCCTGAGGAGCGGCAATCCCGAACCGAAACCGCAATCTCGGGAGAGCCAGAGCCCGAGCGAAAGCCAGAGAGAGCAAGAGAGGAAGAGCCCCTCACTAATGTACTGACCATGACGGGATATGGCATGGAATATCCCACTGGCATATCTAAATGTCAATTTAGCTTATTAATTTAAATATTCCTCGCCCCCCTTACATCTTGCACTTGTAGACTGACAGAACACAAAGTCCTTCACTTCCAGTGACAAAAATGCAAACACTGGGATGTTCTCAGTGTCTCTCTCATAACAAGTTCCGGCTGAAAGCAAAACACAGCACTGTTCTAGCCACTGAAAAAGAAACCCATCTCTCTCTCTGAGCTAAAAACCAGGACAGATTTAAAAACTTCAAAATAAATAGAAGAGAAAAAATTACCACCTTGATGTGGTTTTTTTTTTTTGCACTTCTTAATTTGTCAACTACCTGAAATGCAAAATAAATAAATCTTAAAAGAAAAAAAGATAGTTGCATGACAGTATGGGCGTTGCAATGCCTTTCAGCTGCCCCAGCTATTCTGTTCTTGTGAGCTGCAGGGGACTGATGTTAATGAGGTTCCCATCTCCTTTTCTTGGGGAGTGGGATTTTGTGTCACTTAGACCCCTGCTGATTCAAAACCAGTGCTAGCAGAAAGAACAGAGGATGAGTTGTTAATAGCGTTAACTGGAAATGGCCCAGTTAACATTATTAATGTTATTACCATCAAGCACAGGTTTGAGTGATGGTTAAAACCTCTGTTTTTGTTACGTGCCTTAAAAATATGTTTAAAGAGAGCAGGAACTGAGAGACCTAGTAATTTGGGATGTGATGATTTTGACACTATGAATTAAATCTCAGCTATGCGTGCCTGAAGATTGGCTGCAAACTCTTGCCAATATAGGTAGCAGGTTTTTGTATTTTGCTCCCCCTGCCCCCTAAAGAATTTCTTGAGTATGCAGCAGTTTTATTGAAGTAAGATGAACTCCAGAGGTGCTCCAGCTGTTGTAAATCAGGCTGCCTATTTGAGAGGCTGAGTGCATGTATAGGCATTGGAATACTTACCCTTGTAAATCTTGTGGTTTATAGTTTCCAGCTATGGTTCAGTTCCTACATGTGTCCGGAGTAATATCTTTGTTCTTAACAAACAGGCACTTTTTTGATATATGTGTAGTACTGGATGAACCAAAGGGACTCCGTAAACAGGACATGTAAAAGGCATGGTATATCCTGGTTCTGTTAGGATCTTCTAGCTTAAAAAAATTATAGTAAAACAGTAATTTGAATACCTGTTCTGGTCTCTTCTTAGATTACTCACAGTTTTCAGAATTTCAGGGTGGGATCAAAGGAAATATTTCAAGAAATAGATCGTAAAGCAGTTGTGTATTGAATTTCCTATTTATTAGTGGCTAGAAGCCATGTCAGAAAGTGTGTTCCAACTTTATTAAATGAGGCCTGGCAAATGTTGCAGTTGTTGAGATACTGCCTGATAACAGCAGAAACTGAGTTATTGTTTCAGCATGCATTGTTAAGCAATTATACACAACTATTACCTAAATGTGTATGTTACATGTTCTTCTGGAAGAAGAATTCCATCAGTGAAAATTGCATTTTTATAGTAGTTTCTGACATGTTTTTGCTGAATAAGCAGATCATAGAGCTATTGAAGCTGCAGAACTGTAAAACATGTCCATTTTTGTCTTGGGAATAATGCATCTTACTTAAAACCTTTTAAAATGAGCAGTTGCACAGCTGTGGTGCAGTTCTCCAGGCTGGGTGCTTGTTTTATTTGCTATGATACTGAATCTGTCCCTCTTTAACTTTATTTTGGATGAGCTCGAGCTCTTTCCTTAGCCAAAAGATTGTTTGTTACCTATGACTATCTACTCTTTCATAGATGTCAGGCCTTATAGACTGGGTGCCTTTTGCTCTTGTGCTGAAAATTTCACTGTCAGAAGTGCAGGGTTTTTTTCTGGTTTACGGTTTGTCTCTTCAGAGGTGGACACTTGATGTTTGGACTCTGTGGAGGTTCTGGAAAGCACGGCTTTCTTCTGGCTTGCCATGAATACCTAGACAAAAATAATCAGCTTGCATGCTCCTGGCTCAGTGTCTTCCTTCCTGGAGCTTTCCAGATATTGAGGATACTTTGCCTTCCATGGGATTTTTCCGCCCATCCAGAGGGTGTGTTTGCTCTTTTCCTAATGTATTGCTAGTTTTCTTCTTCAGCCATTCCTGTGCTCATAGTGCATGGCTCTATGATGAGAGTATACCTCTAGTTCTCCTGTGTCACATTTCTTGCATCTTTGAGACTCCCTGTATTTCATCCTCAAGTTTCTAGTAATGCTTTTATTGTCTGCTTGGTTTTTTGAGGCCCCAGTGATGATTTAATTCCTTGAGTTGTCCTCAGTGGAAATTCAGGTGCCCCAAAGAGGCAAAATACTGTTGGAGTTGTTTCCCAAAGTGTGACTTCCATGGAAGATACAAAGGCTTAGCAAAACTTAAACTGATGATGGTTAAAAATATGTTAAATATGGTTAGCTGTTCTGCAATACTTGGTATTCTAGACTACTTGTAAACTTAATGTAATTAATACAACAGATTGTTTAACTGTGAGTGAGGTACAAAGGAAGGATAGTTGCAGGACACTGTTTTAAAAGCACCAACATGTAGTAAATAAATGTAATTGACTTGAAAATCTGCCAAATGTATTTATTTCTAGAGAAGAAAAATTACTGAAGTTTCTTAAAAGATGTTTTCCTGTCACAGCAGATGTATCCTAAAGCCTCCTCAAGTTTTCCCTGTCATTTTATCTGAAATTTTAGTGCTTCTTGCATTTGGAAGTGCTCCTTAATATGAAAGAGAATGAAGTTTTGAACCTAATGCTCTTGATAGCCCTGTGGCTCACAATCTCAGAAAACATTTGGCTGCGCTGTAAAAAGGCATTTCCATGCTAGTTAATTGGTATTGCACAAATTGCAGAGTAAAACGGAGTAACGTAATTGTTGAATGTCTAAACTTAATGTTCTGATTTTTAAGTCTTCTATGTGTTTACAATGGTTTAGAGCAACTTTGCCAGAATCTCACTATGAATATCTTCCAAGCGTGCGTACGGAGCTGACTCACATAGACCAGCTCCATGCTCCAAAGGGGCTGTGAGAAGATTTCATGAGGAACGAGCACGGAGCCCTCCAGAGCATCGCTAGTGAGGGGGTTAGCCAATTTGACGTCAGGACACAGGAAAGGAAGAGGGGCTGGGGGGATTGTCATTATTTTTCATGGGTCAGTTTCCTCTCTTTCTCTCTTTCTGCATGCAGCTTTTTAAAATACTTGCAAGATAACTCCAATAAAAAAGCTGGAGGAAAAATCTTCTGTAATTTACTACTTAAACATTTCTGAAACAAAATTATTTCTTTGGTTATTACCTGTTAACGTAGACCTGGAGGTGTTAAATTATCTAACCTTTCCTTTCCTTTTGTCAATTATTGAGCACTTGACCCAGTTATTTAACCCCTGAACCCCACCCTGGCAGGGCAGGTCTTTGGATGCTAGACTTGATGTGCTGCAGCCCAGTATAGTTCCAAGCCTGCCCTTGACAACTACTGTCCCGTTGATAACTTGTTTGTTTTGGGGAGATCAGTCAAATGCCTGTGTCTAGAGCTGTCATTTTTGTGTTCGTTTGTGGGTCAAGCAGCCGAGGGTGGTAGAAATTGCCTCTTACCTTTAGGCTTATGAAATACACCATTTCCAGTAACTTAGGATCTGTCAACTTCTGATCTTTACATGTATGGAGAAAGAGCATGTATTATTTGGAAATGCCAGTCCCTTAGCACAGTTTTCCACTAACTACTGACTTTAGCTTTGTTTAGCTTTTCATCCTATCACTTAGGGAAAAAATAATTATATGATAAGTTACATAAATGTGAGCATGCAAGCATGTTTTCATATTAAAAATGTTGAGAAGAGCAGTGCACCAAGCGAAAATTTTTATGTGTGTTAGTACACAAGTAGTTCCAAACTTTTAACTTTAGCAGTCCTACTTCAGGCCTATTTTACTTTAGAAGATTCGTTTTCACTGAAATGTCCTTTTAAATATATAGTGGAGGAACACAAAAGAAGGCTCAGTAATCACAAAACCCCCAGTATTTTTCCTTTATATTTTATTTGTTGGGTTTTTTTTAATAGAAAATGATTACTAAACCAAAATTACACTTAGTATTAATGTTACTGTGAAAACCACTAGTGTTAGTGTTTATGCAAGAAAAGTGTTTTATAAAGCTCGGGAATTAAGCTGGTAGTTCTAATTTAACTAACTAGCACAAGTTACATGAGTTGCTTTTGGTCCCTCCCCCCTGATTCTAGTGAAGGACTGAAAAATAATAATTTCCTCTACAGAAAAGTGAAAAAGACATTTTAAATAATGCTTTGGAATACAAAGACAAGGTGATAACTCTGGGCACTCTTCTTCATGTGTGCACGTAATGAATAAGCTGAGGCACAGCTTCTTCTTTTACCTGTGTTTTCCATGCATATTTAGCAGTGTTAGATCTCTGCATTTATTCACCTTTGTTTGAGATCTTAATCTTGACCTTTCTTAAACGATTTTAAGCTGAGTTAGTTAATACTTTTATGTCAGCTTTGCTGTGTGCAGACAGATGTCTCGTCATACTGTTGTGTGACGTAACCAAGCCATCTAGCACCAGCCAGACGATACCAGCTTGCAGCCACAACTAACATTACTCAGATTGAACCTGTGCTCCTGGGGCTCTGCACAACAGAATAAATCCCTTGAGCTCACTGACTCTGTTTTTAAAATTGTGTTTTTGCTTTCTGTATATCTATTTAGTATCTTGTATTAAAATTGTAAAAAAAAAAAGACTAAAGTATTGCTCTCTCAAGCATTCTCAAATGTCTGTCTCGAAACTGTCTGTTAGCCTTGACAAAATACACAAATTTTTCTTGCTAGTATCTTATCCTCCTCATTTTCTAAGCCTGCTGTCACCATCGTTCTGGTAATCCCACAGTGCTAAGTGATTTTGCTTTTTAAATGTTTTATTTTCTTTTAGTTCCCTTTAACTTTTCCTTTTGGTTCACAACTGCTATAGGCAAAGATGCAGCCCTGCATAATTCTTTGCGAGAAGCCTTGTGGTGATTACACCTTCCCTCCAGACTCCTTCTAGCATTACTGACTGTTTCAGAAAACACCATCAATTCCTGACACACCAAGACCTCTACTTTAATTTTTAATCCTGACCTGACAGGCCCTCAGATTCATTGCCTGTAACTGCACTAGAATCAACATATTATTGCATATATTTGATGAACCATAGAATTGGTTCAAGTCTCATTTCCAGTTACTTGGTTTCTAAATGTACTCTTTTGGGAGCTAAACAGTGTTGTCAATATTCTTTGTTCTAGTTGCTCAGCAGTTTGCAGTTTAATATTGTCAAGGGGTTTTTGTATTGCAGCAGCTGCCAAAGTTAAACCTTTGTTATAGAATGGAAAAAAATGAGAGATGGGCCCCATATCCAGTGTCACAACATGGAAAATGTTTTTCTTCTAGTTTCTGTTTTAGGTGTAGGTTAAGTACAACCATATTCTCATAGCTTGTTTTCATCTGTGGACTCCCTGGTAGCTTTTTAATTAAACACCAACCCCAAAATTAATCAGTTCACCATTATATCCAAAAAGTTATATCTTCTACTTAAAGTAACTGTCTTTTTTTTTACTCTGTATTTGAGTTCTTCCAGTGTTGTTTTTTTTTTTATCCTTTTATTTCTGAAGATATGCAATTAGCACACAATGTGTCTCTATGCTACTTTTTTTTTTAGATGCGAAGTAAAATAATTGTGTTGAATAGTTCAGATGCTGCATTACTTTTGTACTGAGTTCAGGAACCAAGCTTTCACGTATTGTTTACTATAAAACCCCCTTTTGCTTACTAAGTTGTACTGTATATGTACATAGTCTTAAAACATGGAGTCTAATATGTAAAAATTTTAAAATCCATTACTCTGCAGCAAAATCCTATTTCCTGTAGTACGGCAAAATTATTGGGAATTTTAAGAGGATTAGGGAGTTAAATAAGGACCTAAATTGGCAGGATTTGGTTAATTTGCTAATTTAATACTAGTATAGTGGGGATTTGGAGAGTCTGCTGCAACATTGTTTGAGTATTGGGAGATTTGAGAAAAGACTGCAGTTTAGAGGGCCAGAACAATTGATCAAGATCTAAGATAATCTTTGCTACACGATCAGTAACGGTATTATATAGTTGTCTTAAAAAAAACCAAAAAGAGCATTGCAGCACCCCAACTTGAATTTTCAAGGTGATTATTGAAAAAGTAATTTTTGGAGGTAGTTCTAGAGAAACTTTTTTTTTTCCCCTCTTTTGTTTTTTGTTCTTCCCCACCCCCCCAAAAAAAGGTGGCATTGACTGCTGGATTGCACTACAGTGAAATCAGAATTAGATTTGCAAGATGTATAAATATATGTATGTAAATATATCAGATGAATGCAAGGCATTAAAATCCATATGTCTCAAAATGGAGCTGTCTCTAATTTGAATATTTAATTGGTGAAATAATGTCAAGTATGTGTCTTTCAGCAGTACTTGTGTTGAAAACAATTACATGTTGCAGGATTTGTATGATATTACAGCTCCTAACGATCACTGAAGGAGGAGGCATGTATTTAAGCCTGCAACTGTGTGGCTGACGTGAGCAGGAACTGCTTGAATGTTGACATGCTGGTATGTGAAACTGAAGACTGAAAAGTCACTGGTCTTGTTGAGAACTTATTGAAATGGGTAGTGGATCAAAACCACTTCTAGATCAAGGGACCAGTAGATGGGGTATGCAGAAATATCTCATAAGCCTCCAGTTCTGCACATATATGCTCTGTGCCATTGGGAGGCTGTGATTCCCCCAGTCAAAGGGGAGATTTCCTCGAGATAATTAATATTTTAAGGTAATTAACACTTCAGTTTTCTGCATGCTCACCCATGATTTCCACCCCCCACTCCTGTCCCCAGCCCTGAGATCAAGACA
Organism: Antrostomus carolinensis; assembly: GCF_000700745.2. Lineage (NCBI taxonomy): Eukaryota > Metazoa > Chordata > Aves > Caprimulgiformes > Caprimulgidae > Antrostomus > Antrostomus carolinensis. The sequence goes on from NW_010331576.1 coordinate 49,913, forward strand.
GCCTGTCAAATCCCCTGCAAATTCAGCTCTGCAGGAGCAAACTGTGCAGGTCCCGACCTCTGTTTGTTCTGACTCCTGGGTTTATCCTCCTCTAACCAGATATTTGAACAGAGCTCTTAGGTAAACTGTACTGTCCTCTTCTTTTTTACCTCCCCCTCCAACCAACTGCTGGCCCTGGCAGTCTCCCAACATCCGTTTCCTCCAGTCCTGCTCTCGTATAGCACAGTATCTCTAGCGGAAATCCTGTGACCAGCCCGGCTTTCTTTTGCTACAGATTTATCTCCTTTTTTTTCCCCCCCAGATCTGCCATCTTTATCACTGAACAGCTTTACACTCGGACATAAGCACATCTCATACTTGCCATCGCAGTTGGCTCTTCACTGCTTTTGGATCCGTGCTGAAGTCTTTGACTTCTCTTTCCCGTCCTTATCCATGTACAATCTCACTGACTTTTTAAAAACAGTAAAATAATAGCATAATAACATACAGTGTGACCGTTCTCTTTCTTTGGTTTGCCTTTCCTTCTTCCCTTTCCTTGTTCAGTTTTATTCTGTCCCAGGTTCAGGAAGGGGTTTTAGCTCTCCTTCTGCTTGTTCCAGTCTTTCAGTCCTCTACTCTTGCATCCTTTGCATAATTCTTTACCTTTCTCTTCTTAATCTCCATTCCTACCTGATTTTTAACTGAAGTTTTTCAGTCATGCATCTTTAAAAGCACAAAAAAAATTGTGATTCTCTTTAAAAGCACAAAAAAATTTCCGATTCTCTTTTCCTTGAGCCATATTGCTGCCTGCCACCAGGTTTTCATCTCTCACTGCGTGCGCGTGGGGTATCTCTCATTTGAAGGCGTGAGAGGCCTTCTCCAATCCAGATTTCGCCTGTTAGGTTAAAGTGAGGTCTTGACCCGCTCTTTATTCAATTCAACCTGTCCCACCTTCAGTGCCATTAATTACTTGGCATGTATGGACTCATAAATAGCAAATGTACTCACCTCCTGCATCTCCTGTCTTACCAGATACTCCTTCAGTGTTTCCTATCGTGGCTTTTCTTCATCTTTTTGCCACTAGCTTTCTGCCCTTTTTTCTCGCGGTGTGTTCACTTTTACTTCATTTCCATACACAAACTCAGCTACTATCTTTATAACTCTACCTGTCAATGGCTTTAAAAACCTTTTTCCCCCAAATTGACATCCTTGCTTTTCTCCTGCACCTTTCTAAGCTCATTTTGACTGAAATGGAAACTTAAGAGTATCCTCTGTTTCACCCTGCCGTCTTCTTTGCCTGCGTGGAGCAATAGAATTTCTGCTTGGCCCTCAGGCTTGTGAACTTGGTGTTCTCTTTGCTTTATTCTTCTTATAACCAGATACACTTTGAGATCTGCAAGTATTTTGCAATTACAATATATATGCTCAGTCTTGTCTTTCCATACAGCTAAAACTGTTGTCTCTGTGCTTAACCAATACCTTGGTTATGGAATTTTGCTTTTCTCTGTCCTTCAAAAATTTGGGTTTACTATACCAGTATTCATCCGGAATAATTCTGTAAAGGTCCTTTTTCTAACTTGCTGCTCACTTTCTTTGCTACACACTGCTGGTTTCCCATTCCTTTCAGAGATCACATTCTTCTGTTACCACTTATTAATCAAAAGCTAAGCGCATGCCATAATACCTTCCTGCATAGATTTTCAAAACAAGCACTCCAGTGCTTTCCTTTTATGTTGAAGAGAAGCTCTCTGAATATCCTCAGGCTTAACTTATTACCATTCTTCAGATTAATCCCTAAAACTTTGCTTTAGTGTGAGACCTGGTTTTGTTTTGGTTTTATGATTTTTTTTTTAATTAAAAATCAGGGGAATGGTTTGTCTGTTGTCTAGGTGGTGCTCAGTATTGTCTCATTTTTTCCTTGAATCCTCCTGGTTCTCTGTATCCATCTGTTTATAGTCCTAACTGTTACGGTAGCTGAAAAACTAATACTAATGGTATTTGTCTGACCTTGCAATTATTTTTGCCCTATCTTGCAAAGACCAATTTTGGACTTCCTCAGAAACAGTCACACTTAGAGTTGTGTAGGAAGATTATGTTCTGTTTGGGGCAAGGTAGTCCTCTCTGTATTTGTCATAGGAAGAAAAAATTCTGTTCTTAACATGGCATTATAGAGGATGACTTGACATGCAGTGTTAGAACAGACTCTTTTTACTGAAGTTCCAGTCTAAGTAGACTCTGGAGTCTACTCATAAGAGTAAATAACAAAGTGCTCCTCATTTCTCCATCTACAGTGACTGAGCAAGACACAATAGAGAAGTCTAAAAACCAATTCCTTTTGTTCTCTTTTTCCTTCATACATATAAATTGGCAAAGGATATTTTTTAAAGTATATCTAGTTTAGTTTATTAAATGTAGTTTTCCTTTCTTTCTACTCAAGCTGAAAAAAGATGGAAATACATTTGAGAAATTTGGTATCAGCACAGATTCCAGCATTTTTTATTAGTTGCACGATGACTTGGGCACATATGTATGATATCTTGCTATCTACTGATTACAGGGCTATCAAGGTCAGATTTAGTTGCCAGAAACGTTACAGCGACCTCAAGGCTATTCTGTAGCTATGTGTAGGCAAGAGTCTATTTTAGTTACTTATTTTTCACATCTGAGCTATTCTCTGCCCCCAAAAGTGTTTCCCTAAATATTAATATATGTCAGATGTAGGTTTGAGAGATGTATGAACAACTGATAAAGAATTATGATTATTTGGGTAGGGTCAGGCAATAATAGCAAGACCAAAACTTTTGGACATAATTGTAGATAACAAATCTGCTCTTTATGTTTAAACCAGAAGAGTACCTACCATTTTCCATTTATACAGAGAAATACGTATTTTTCCGTGTACATATAGCTCTGTTACTTGCAAATATTCAGGCCTTGTAAATGATTGTTGATGGAGAGAGATGGAGGGAGATTTTTAGAGTTTAATATTGCAACTTCTTATGCTGGATATGAATAACACCTTATAACCAAAGATGGTACATTGAAGATGTATGTACCAGTAAGTTGGTTTAAAATAAGTCAAGGGATTAAAAGATATACCTCATTATATTAATATGGGTTTTTTTAAAAAATACACTGAATTCCCAAATACCAAATCTTCAGAAGTAGAGGTGTGATCAGTAGTATCTGTAATCATGCAAACAATACTTTTGAAAACAAGGTACAAATCAAACAGAGATATAAATTTATAGGAATAGAATTAGACAACTATGAAGAAAGATTTGAGAGAATGATGCAAACCCAAGTGGAGAAGATTTTATGAGTATTGTCATATCTAACATAACTTGAGTTTGAACAGTCTTAGCTGTTACTCAGTATGCTGTTTGTATGAGGAACGTACCTACCAATTCACTGCTCTTTGTTATGTGGTTCAGATACGGTATCAAAATTGGTTTAGGACTTTTGATTATTTTGTGATTTAACGACTTTACTTTTCCGTTCTTGATAATGTTAAGTATTTGCAGACTTCTCAGATAAAGTCTTGTTAGCGCTATTAACAATGCTGTTACAGAATACGAAATTACTATAAAATGTATTAGGGTTTTTTTCTGAAATTTATTGCATTTGGATTCAGCTGTCTCCTTTGAGTTCATTCTTTGCAGCTGCAAGTGCCCTAATTATAAATCAGTTCAATTGGTCTTACTCTAGAGGAACGAACCATCATCTTTCTCCTCTTTGTCCTTTGAGTCTTTGTCTGCCACTTTTGTACCAATTCCATGCAAAGGAAGCAAGGTGATCCCTTATATCCCAAGAATGTGAATATAAACACCTGATCAACCTCTATCATCTCCCTTCAAACGCAACTTCAATGTGTCTGAGACTTGGCTGTGTTATAGTAAGACGAGGTGCCACAAAACCTTAATGTTACTTTGATTTGTCCTTATTTTCCAGCAAGGATATTGATAGGAAGACTGATCAATCTTACTAAGAAAGGATAAGTTGGAAAAGAGTATTTTTTAAAAATTTATAGTTGAAACTCCTTATCAAGTCCGAAGATAAAGAAAAATAAAAGAAAACCCTAAATATGAAGAAGCAAGAGCATGTTCATTGCTTACTCTCATCTGTAGGAGAAAAGGAGATCTCAAAATTTGATCTGGATAGATCTAAGGAAGAAATTCAGGAAGGATTATTCCCCTAGGGTGTACATGTTTGTTTTTTAAAACAATGATTGAGTTATTTTAATACTCTGGATGTTCATCCTCATGTACAGCACAGGAAAAAAAGAATAAACAAACGAGAAAATATTTTCCACTCAGCAGCATTTTAAAAAAAGTCTCTTATCCCTCTGTATGCAGATTTGGAAGACCTTCTCTGAGTATAATAGGAACACAGTTGGAACAGAAAAATCCAAACTTCTATATCATAAAAAAGGGAAGATTGTTTGAATGTAGCTTTAGCCTCTTCAGTTAACCATGATACAACCTGAAAGTAAGTTCTCTCACAGAGACTGAACTAGCAGGTAGTTGTGCCTGCAAAAACATTGCTGTATCTAAGTGACTATTTCCATATCCTCTTTGTTGGTAATTTCACACTGAAGAAGATCTCAAGCAAAGCCATTTCCCTTCTTCAGGAAGGGAGACTTGAACATGTATTTTTATTTTATTTTCTTTTTTTCTCATGGCTCCCTGTGCACAGTTGCACTGGTCAGACTGTTGCAGTCAGTTCTGTGTCCTGGAGGTCAAAGGGACTTTGGTATTTGGAAAATCATCCTCTTGTAAGTCGTGCCAAGCCTGACATGTTGAGGCCAGCAATAGAATCCCAAGCAGAATTGTTGTGTGCAGTTTCTAAAGACTCAGCTGGAGACCTATGAACTAAGCAGTAGATACAAATTGAGCTTTTTATTCCCTTTTTTCCCTAAGCTGTGAAGGAGTGGACAAATAAGGTTTTCTAATGAACAAGCAAAAAAACCACAATAGATTTTGTGCTTTTTATTAAGCTTTAGAGATGGGCACATGGGTAAGAGGATGTAAACAAGTAAGGTGCTTCTTTGGTCCCTTATAAACATCCAGCAACATGCACAGCTTAAGCCTTACCATATCTAAGAATCAAGTAATCAAGTGACAGACAGTATCAGCAGTCTAATATAAAAATATGGTTTATTGAATAAACTAAATGATAGAACTTGGGTAATATCATACTATCAGTGTATTTCAGATGAGACATTCTCTGATTTTCCTACTTCTGTGTCCGTTTCTAGATGTCTTTCTTCTGCAGAATCAAGACCTACCTGAGTAGTAACAAAACTCTAAAGTTTTCTCTTGCTACACTGGAGAGGGAAATAAACTTCCAGTTATTCCTCTAATTATTGTTCTACAACAGAAAAAAAACCAGCAGTAAAGCAACATTTCCATTATGTTGGTGGGACTGAAGCATACTTCTCAGTCACTAAATGAGGCAGCAGCTAACCTTACTTAGGGCACAGATTAAAATGTCTCCACACTGGTGTACGTACATATTGAAAAGCTGGTATTTATGAATGTTTTTAGAGCAAAGAGAAGATGGGGATATCAAATAGTTGAGCTTATATAAATACACAGATATAAATCAAATGCAGGCGTAGTTTTAACAGTACCGGTTTTACAAGAGTGAAATAAAACTCTCCTGCTTCAGAGAAGTCATATTGTTGTTTCTTTTATAATAATTAATTCAAAGGGAGGTACATCTGCGTTGAATAACTGTTGATTCACATCCCTTCTGGGATACCTGGGTTATACAAACATTTATAAAGTTGCCTCTCTGGAGGTATTCCTGGCGTTGCCAGTGACACAGCAGTTTCCAGTTTCAAAATCAGTGTCTTCAGTGTGTGTGACTGATTTCCTTTGTAATGCATGATCAGACTTTTAAGCATCAACATCACTATTTCATATATTACAGAACATATACTTGTCAGGCAACGTTCAGAATAAAGAACATGGAGTATGATTACATTTCTAAAATTTGTTTAATCAAAGAATGTAGAAATAAATCCAGACAGTAAAAAGAGGCAGGAAAGTTGTCGCTAGTCTTTCCAAGTAGTCAGTATAAGTGTTTCATTAAGTTCTTCATATGGCAAAATAGTAAATGTTAAAAGCCATAAAGGATGGTAAGCCACAAAGGAGGGTTCTCAGCTATTGCTAAGAGTTGTTTTTGGTTGTTGGGTACGTAATGAAGGAGTAATGAACTCCTTTTTCATCAGGAAACTGCCGATGAGAGATGCATCAATCACTTGCATCAAGGTATCATGTGTACTTGTATTCTGCATGATGATTATGTGTATTTTTTTAATGGTGTTTAATTTTTTCAATCTACTATCCCCAGCATATTAGCAAAATGTAGTAGAAATACCACAAACAATCGTCGCTTGTTTAACAGAGGAAGTAAAAGTGTCTAATTTCTACATACTGATAATCCATTTGTATTTCTTTTTTAATGACAGGTTATCATGGAGCATTAAACCACTCAGTACACAAAAGATTGAGGTAGAGGGAGGCTTTCAATTATTTCCTTTTATTCTTTCCCTGCCAATCCAGAAAGAGAGGCTAATCTTGTAGTTAAAAAGTAATATATCTACATAGATATAAAGCGGGGAGGACTGTAGAAAATGCCCAACTTTGAGGTGGAATTCCCATATGAAGATCATGTAATTTCTCTGCCTCGGTTGCTCATCTGTAAACTGGGCATAGTTGTCCTTTTCTCAGACCTCCTACCTCTATTTAAACTGTAAATTATTTGGTGTAAGAATTTTTGTTTATAGAATATCTCCCATAATCAAATTCTGATTCTTGGCTGAGGCTTTTTTTTTTTTTTTTAAGTGCAAATTATAAGTAATAACAGGCATGGGCTGTCATTGAGAATTTAAAAAGCGCTAAGTCAGGCTGAAATTTATTAGCTCCTGGAGGCACAGATTGCTAGAATATACAGGTTTTTGCCATATTTTCCATTCTGGTGTACATTTTTGTGTGGAAGTGGAAAGTGAGGTGTGACAGTCAGTTGTATAGCTGAAGCAATAATAATTTTGTTCCAAATTTACTTATTTCTTTACACAAGCATTGTTAGCTGGTGGATTTAAAGCCACTGGTTTTCAGATTTTCATCCCCAACTGAAAGAAACTAAATATGCTGCATTAGCAGGCATAAATCAAGAAAAGGATACTGATCTAACAACAGAGAGGGCTGAAGAGTCTGTGTAATCTTGTCTAAATTATTATAATAATGCAGGACTTCAATTAGTCAGAATTGAAGTGGTTGACTAGCACAAAACTTGATGTATGCTTTTTAGCACATTAAAGAACTTCAGAACAGCTAGGTAGCCAACATTATTCTCAGTTTAATATTAAATAGCAAACTGAAGTTAATTTGAGAAGGAATGGCTGAGCCACCAATGTAATAATAGTTAAATTCAGCATCCTAGGGAGAGATAGAGAAATGAAAGGCAACATAGAAGAAGACTAAACTTTAGAGGAAGTGATTTAAATAAAAAGAAATAGTTAGAGAGACCCTGAGGTTAAAAGTTAAAAACTAAAAAAATCTAGACACAGTCTGGATGTTACTTAAGAGAACACCAGCAGTTTTTTAGAAGTCAGTGTTCCACTGAACAGAAAAGAAAGGTAAGAAGGGGTGCTTAACCAGTGAAGTGTAAAATGCTCTCCAAACAAAAGCACATGGATTTTTTTGAAAATTTTTGTGAGGTAAATAGTGAGGAATGTAAATTTCAGCAAGCAGTGTTCAAGGGAAAATTAGAAGGGTGAGAAAGGATTTTGAAGATTTATGTTGGCAAAAGTAGAAAACTAAAACAATTCTTTAAGGTTATGAAAGACAGCCTGCAAAAGAATTAGGAGGGTTAGGAAAGCTAAAGTGAGAAATATCCCATGGTTTTAAAAGTTAGACTAACCCATAAAATACTTAACTGTCATAACAAACTCAGGTAGTTCAGTGGGGCCCTCTGTCCCATTAACATGTGCAGCGTGTTAATGTGGAATTGTGATCCAGACCATTGATTAAGGTAGGATTAAAAGCAGAAAGGAAGATTAAATGGGTCAGTCTGCCTTCCTGGCTTTCTCAGACCATGAAGCATCACCCAAGATCTGTCAAGTCAAAAGCTAACTTCTGAGAGAGCCTGTGTTACTTCAGAGTGGCGGTCATCAGTACCTTGTCACGTGCCAGCCTCTCCCACTTCCCTGAAAAGGGAAGAACGAAAAACATAAGCCAAACTTTTGTTCTTCTTGTTCCTGGACTCTGAAAGACAAGCAACAGAAGTCATCAAGGATGATATTTTATTATGACTGGTACCACCATGCAGGGTAACAAGAGTCGCAAGCACGTTGAGAGCAATGCAAACAACCCAGTTCTCCCTAAGGAGAAAGAAGGAAAGAAGCAGAGGCTCCAGTACACACATGCAGATAATTTTTTTCTCAAAGTGGGTAAGAGCATAACTTTTTAAAAAAGCCATGGTCCCACCTTAACAACTGCCAGTCGGTAGTAAGCCCATGACCTTTCTTGGTGAGTGAGTTCAGAGTTAATAATCCTGACTTCTAAAAAATAGCATTTAGTGTTGGATATTTCTCAATTTTAACAGTATAACTTTAACCTCCAGCTGTTGGATCTTGCTATGCTCCAGTAATACCAGTAAACCCTTTATGATCAAAGATATTAATGTATGTGAGTGCCTGTATCCACAAACTGAATAATTTTAAACATTCTCTGCTATAAGGTGGATGTTCAGTATAATAAATATTCTGTTTGTAACTTGTATTGTTCAGCAGATCAGTCACTTTTTATAATCATCCTTGGGAAATTGCAGCATTTCCAGAGCCAAGTGCAGTATTCTAATTGTGGGCATACTGCTATTTGGTTTGCCCATTTATCACTAAAATTTGTAACCCTTCTTAATACATAAGCAAATCTATATTAATATAATTACAGCATGAATTAATATATACACAAATTTTTTTTAAAAAGTTTGTTTGACAAAACACACCATCTATGAAACTAGCAAATTTTTTTAACACAAGCATGTTGTATTTAACCTCCTCCTGGTGTTTGCAGTGCTGGGATTTAAGGAAGTTTGCTCCTTAGCTATCCAAAAAATATTCCTCAGTTTGAAATTATTTACGATAACACAGGAAAATGAGCCGGTGTAAGATTTACATAATAAACAGGGTGGAGAACACTATGGAAAATTTCATAACCTCATTATGAAAAATGAGTGTTATGGCCTCATCTGGCTTCTGTGTGCAGTAATGGTCACCTCAGCTGCAAAAAAAGGATCCTTCTGCATGAATAGCAAGAAAGATGACAAGGGTGGTGAAGGACACAGAAACTAAATGAGTGACATTGAAGAAATTAGAGCTAATTACACAAGTAGTTTTATTTCCGTTCTCAACTCATGCTTTCTCCAAAACTGTCCTATTCCTGTGTTTTGGTTTAGAGAACTGATACAAAGATTACTTCCCTTGCAGAAGTAATAACGACAAAACAGTGTTATTCGTGTCATAACTATTTAAAAAATTGAAATTAAGTGGTTGAAAGGAAGATTTTTTTGTAGTTACCAGAATGTTTTCACCTGTACAGTAGTTAATAATAGGAAAGAGAATCAGTCCTTTGGGTTCAAAGGGTATAAATTCGTGGATGTAGAGGTGGGACGAGCATGAAATTGGTCATAAATTATAATCATGCATGGATTTGGATGAGAGAGGCTGCAGCTTTATAGAGGTGAAGCAATGCAAGAATCAGTGTTTATTGACTAAAACTGATGATTTTCAAGGCTATTCACAACAAAAGAGGTACTGAATTAAATTTTTAAATTATGAAGGCAGAACTGATAAAAGGAAATAATTTCTCACCATGTGCCTATAGGCTGTAGGATGCTCTGCCATTTAAAGAGTGAAAGTTGGAGTGCAAGATTGCACAAGGGGTTTGACACTTTGGGACATAATAGCAACATCCATAATGATTGGTATAAAAATATTAGAAAGTTATGTTTAAATCTGATATTTCAAAGATGAGGCAAACATCTAACATTAGAAAACCAGAATGAAGTACAATGCCATGATCAACTTACCTCTACTTTCAGCTTGTTTTCAAGTTCTTTGTCCCCTTTAGAGACAGGATAGGATTCTAGAAGGATCACATGTCCATTCTATTTTCCCAGCTATATTGGCAGGCAGCAAAAGGCTAACTTATGGCTAAATACTAGGTTTTTTATGATCACAGTGATGTAAGCTTTTTGTCCTATAGTCTGTGTGTTGAAGGATTCTCTGTGTCTTGGTCCAGCTCTTGAAGTGGCTTTGCTTGGTTATAAGAGATGGAAATGTTATTTTAACCATATGGATCCTCTCCTCTCCTCTCCTCTCCTCTCCTCTCCTCTCCTCCATATGCAGGCTTACTTAATAGTATAATACAATTTCTGTTTATGATAATTATCAGTACAGTTTTATTGAAGCAAATTTTAAAAGCAAATATTTTTTAATTATATTCTAGCATTCATCACCATTACTGTCAATTTAGATTACTTTTACTATGGAAGTAGGTTTTAAAAGAAATATTTTATGGAGAAATATTTCATTCTGAAAAAACATTGTGATGGAAGAATATGCCTTTTAATTTAAAGATAAATGTTGTAATTTATTTTTATTTTTTTGTGTGCTATTAGTTTTTTTTTTCATTAAAATATTTAATGGTCATGCCATCTCAAATCCTGTTAAAATTAAAAATCCTAAAAATTTAGGTTTGACCTTTTCTGATAAATGGTATCCAGCCTACCTATGCTGTAATGATTTTATAACATGCACAAGTGACATCTGTCTATTTTGTTTCAACATGGTAAGTAGGAATGCAAATGTCAGATTGATATCTAACATGCATATGGGAAGCACATTTCCCTTCTTTCAAAAACAAGATTTCTTATATGGCTGTTACAGATTTTCTTCCTTCCAACTTTCTTGCAGATACTTTTATTGTTAAGATTTTTGGAGCATTCGTATTTAGTACAGAACCATCTCTGGCTTGAGATTATGTTTTCCAGAAAGTATGTTAAACAGTTATTCCAAATAATACATTTGGTATGGGAAATAATTACACAGTGAGCTGTACTTCAAGTATTAGATGTTACAGATTTTTTTTAGAAATGAGAGTAATTCTGATGTTTATAGACTAGGGGAGTAATTGATTAGGTTTTGAACGGTGAAGGTGGAGGTGCAGTGCTTGACAGTGGTGGTGGCTTAGCCTTTTAAATTATTTATTGTTAGAGAGCTGGAGTATGTTCAGAGTCCAGGTCTCCCTGGGTACACACAACAGGCTGCTCTTCTGTGGAGAGGCTACACTAAGAGAAGGTGTGGAACCAAAGGTTCTGATACCACAGTATGGCCATCAAATTTTAGTGTAAGATTTTATTTTTGTGCCTGCTGTAGAAAAATTCATTTTCTAGTTTTACTGTGATACAGTTTTTCATTTATTCACTTACGAGTTGCTTGTGCCAACAGTTGATCTCTCTTAAAACTTACCTTTTGTAAAGATGAAATATATTATTTTCTGATGGAAGTAATTCCTTAACATACTTATTCCTATGCAGCAGTGCACCAGATTTTTCTTGGCTATCCAAAGAAGTATCTGATCATTTTGGTTTTACATGAAAATTTTAATATTTTAAGGGGTTTTTTGCATTTTAAAATACTATTTTATATTTAATACTTGCAGCTTGCTTTGAATGGAGAAATAGTATGATTTCTAGTCACAGGAAGGACTTATTTTGGCTTTCTTTAAGGCAGTAATTAATGCACAGACCCTTTACATAAATACAATGTAATATTTAAGGTAGATGCAGACAGTGGCTTCAGGAGTAAGTCTCTTCAGCAGAGGGGTGAGATGGTGCAGTGTGAGTAAAGGAGAGGAAGAAAACGTGCTGGATTATGGTTGTTTGGATAATTTATGGGAAATTTTACTTTAGTACAAGCTCAAGTATGTTAGTTCACAAGGATTTTAAGTCAGGGATTTTATATCTGGTCTTGTTTAACATCTTCATCAATGAC
>NW_010331577.1:0-20387 GCF_000700745.2 Antrostomus carolinensis
CCCTTTCCCCCCCCAAACTTGGACAAATACACTTTCGGTGTGAGATTTCTGTGAGAAATATAATTACAAATGCAAATAGGCTTTAAGCACTGATAGCAAATATGCAAAATGGGTTGTTTTGTGAAAACTTTCCCTATTGTTTGCTTAGTCATGATAAGTGAAGTTAAATACAGAGACATAAAGCAAATGACTGAAGAGAAAGCAAGTATGGGCAGAAGTTGTTTTGCAGTATTTGCTCTTATCTCCTATGTGACAGCTCAACGCAGCAAAGAAACATCATCTGTTAGGCCTGCTAAATAGCGAGGGACAGCTAGCTGTGAGTAACAGCATCTCAGCTTTGTCAGGAAGCCCATCCAATACCTACGACTCGTGCTCTATGGTCTTTTAGTCTCCACCCATTTGGTAGGTGTATCTCTAGTCTCTAATTTAGACAACTGTTTTGTTCACTGCTAGACAGAGGCATGCAGACATGTGAGCAAGTTTCACTCTAGCTTAAAGATCAGCTGTGTCACCACACTCTGTGAGAGAGACTCACATTTCCGGCAAATTCAACAGCGCCTTTTCGTGTCTTGCCCTTGAATCCATGCTGTAACATGGACTACATGCCAGGAGGTTTTAGCCAGCACAGAATGAGGTCAGCTCACCAAAATATCTGTTTATTATTCCACAGCAAAAAAAATCAAAACCAAAATAAACCTACTCAGAAGTCTAAGAGAAAGCAAGCTGTTTGCATGGTACCTTCTCTTGCTTCTACAATGTCGCTCCTTTTTTGTAGACTGTGAAGACTGCAAGGCCAGTAGCAGAACCCAACGCAGGATTTTGGTGTCAGCTGCAGAGATATGAAGAAGATTTGCAGATACCAAAGCAGTCTGATCTGCTGAGCACAGGACTTGAAAATAGCAGTGTGTGAAGATGTTTTACAGAGCTAAGTGACTTGCTACAGCTCTGGGAGGGTGGGGGGAGAAGGGGGGAGTCACTTAATAAATCACCTCTACATAAAATGCCTTACTCCCCAAACTGAGTTGATGGTTCATCAAATCCGTTCAGAGCGTTACCACTGAAGGTGCTTGGGAAAGGGGCAGATCAGCAGGGGGAAAGAGCAGGTGGTTGGAAGGACTGTAAACAAACCCCTGAAAGGCATGGGTATCACTTCAGCATTTATTTTCCCCAAATGACACTGAACACAGTAACAACGTACTGAATGAGTGAAGGCGTTAGTTACTACACAGGGATTTTACTCTTGTTTTTTTTAATTAAACTTCCCAGTGATATCACTAGAAGATCTGATACCAGACCAGGGAAGTTCTGAATTGGTCTTGTTATTCATGTTCATGCACTGACACAACCTTTGGTGGAAAAGTGACACTGGACTGCTTAGTCACTGCCCGAGCTCTGCATTTTCCTTACATCCAACTAGACCCAAATACCATCACAAAATTACCTAAAAATCCAGAGGACAGAATATACAGATGAGGGTAAGGAGTGCAGCTCCCACCATGCAAGTTACGTGCCTGTTTGGCTTTTGAAATTATTCCCCAAAAGACCAAAGGGATGATTTTTAACAGAGTAGTTGACAGTGGAAGGAGAAAGACGACACTGGCATGTTTGCATGGTACTCTAATCACAGAATCGCAGAATGTTGGGGATTGGAAGGGACCTCGAAAGATCATCTAGTCCAATCCCCTGCTGAAGCAGGAACCTAAATGAGATCACATAGAAAGGCGTCCAGGCAGGTTTTGAATGTCTCCAGAGAAGGAGACTCCACAACCTCCCTGGGCAGCCTGTGCCAGTGCCCTCACTGTAAAGAAGTTTCTTCTCAAGTTTAAGTGGAACCTCCTGTGTTCCAGCTCACACCCATTGCCATTGTTCCTGCCCAGATGCAACACCCTACACTTGCCCTTGTTATATTTCATTAAGTTCTTCTCTGCCCAGAGAGAGTAATCCTCACTACTAAAAGTAATCCTCACTCCTTTTAGCTCTCCTTACTAAGCCTAGTAAGATCTGGCAATGCCCAATTCACGCCTTCATGTGTCAGTTTACGAGTCAGCTGTATGTGTATGCAAACAACACAGCTAAATCATTTCTGCTAAGAGTGCTTGCAGGTTGTCCTGTGAAATTAGCTGTTGGGATATAAAGGAAGCCGCATGAAGCTTCTAAATCAAACTACAACTGTGTTTATCACAAGATGATAAAAGTAGAGAGAAACACCAAGGTATTTTGTCAAACTGTATTAATACATTTGTAACTTAAAAGGGACAAGTTAGGAAACCTGTAAACCTGCAGTGTGAAATTCCATTCCGTGTTGCTCAAAGCATCAACACAAAGTAAAGTTAGTTCATCATCATCCGTCTAGGTGCTTACACAAGGCAAACAGGCTCCCAGCAGTGCAGTGGTTTAAGGTAGACATGCTAATGATGGAACAACGATGGAGAATAAAGCAACTGGGGAATTAAATGAACTAGACAATTCAGATGCAGTAGAAGTTCCCAAAGGTAAAGACTGATTAGAGTTAAATGAGGATTAGGTTAAAAGCTGAAAACAGAAATAAAAAATTGGGGCTATCATCTTCATAGTTATCACATAACATTTTCACACCAGATACTTTCTCCGCTTCCAGTGTTTGGTTCATTCTGTAGCATTTATCTTTGGTGTCTGCATTACAACCAACAACAAATTTGTTGCACATCAGCTGATTTGGAGGCGAATGGTTGTTAGGGGTTTGGGGTTTTTTTAGCTTTTCTAAATCTTGACTCTTGAAACTCTAATATGAGTTTCATTATAACATGAGGCTTCAAGCCCACAGTATATAGACTATATCCTTATTGATGCCCAAGATACCAATGATAAAATAAAAAAAATATATCTGTTTCAGTCAGTCTGTGAAATAAGGTTTATTGCCTGTCAAAAGCTAAAGCTGGTAAACAAAAGTAGGAAGCTAAACATTAATGAATACACAACACATTCTAACTGTAAGGCATATTAACTGGCAGTCAGCTACAGCATATCAGTTCCGCATTTTTGAGTCAGCTGAAATAGATACAGTTGCTCTTGACTGTCAGGAAACACTGCACTCTGGTTAAATTTTACCAGGCTTCTCGGCATGCAGAAAACCTTCATGCTGCAGGATTTCACATCACAGCATTTTCTGTAGAAACCTATTTACATTTGAAAACATTCCTGGAAAACCATTCCTATTTACATTGAAAACCATACGTCCTTGTACTGCTCCAAATTAAGATGAAAGATTGCAACTTGGAACTGGAGCCGTGGAAGTAGCCACTTCTTTATTTGAGTTCATAACCTGCTAATGTTACAAGTGATGTAAAAGGTAAGTTTAGACATACTCTTTGTTGCTTATGATTGTCTCAGAGTTTTTGGTGTAAATGCGCTGCTGAGGAGCTGCCTGGCCTGCTGAATATGCGTATTTGTTGCAACTGTAAATTAAGAAAGAAAAAAAAAAAGGATACAAAAAAATAGCTATTAGACACATGTCCACAGCTTCAGATACTTAGGAAGTTACATATTTAGGTCTGTATCCAACCCACCGATAGCACGTACTTTACAAAGGTGCAGAAACTAGAGGCCTATTGTTCTCATCAGTCTTGTAGTTAAGGGGAAAGAGATGGGCTCTTTGGCAGGCAGCACGGCCCACTCTCTTGTAACCAGAAACATGCTCTGGATTCCTAACCCACATGTGCTCTCCCTCGCATGTTAGTCAAGTCTCTAAAGCAGAAGAGAATCTAGACCTTAGTGCCTTTGTGCAAGCTGCAGTTTTTAATACAAGAATCAAGATGATAAGAAAGGAAAACAGGAGCCAAGCCCTTGAGGCATTCATCATGTTCAACTTCTACTTCATACATCAGTTTTAGGTGATTTTTCAAGATATTTCAGGATATTTGGTACTTAGTATCAAAGGCTGGTGAGTGAGATCGAAAGTCCAATGTGGCTGATGAAATATTACCATAAAATTTAAATGGCTTCAGATTGGGCTATGGAGAATCAGAAGAACACTCTCATTTATTATGTGTTTTGACGTAACTTCCTAAGATTAAAGATAGCAGCAGTGAGCTGCTTCCTTCCACGTTATCATCCTCTCAAGCTTAGCCAGTACAGCCTCCATGACATCTGTGTTCTTCTGGATAGACATGGACCTCTGCTATTCCTGACAATTTCATCCTTCTCCTTCAGAAAGGGACCTTCTCTATGTGTGCATAATTTAAGATTGGAAAAAAAAAAAAAAAAAAAATCCAGGCAAGGTTGCATATTGAGGCCAGAAATCTCAGCTCTTCTGATTTGAGGCGCAACAAGGCATTTCCATAAGGAACAAGAGAAAAAATCATATCCATCTAATGATCAACTGGATGTGCTTTGGGAAGGAAATGCCATTACATTTTCTGCAAATTAAATGGCATCTGAATATTTTAATAGTAATGAGTATTGCAGAAAGACTTTATTATAATACTTTTCTTTTGGCAATAGATAGTTCGCTCTTTCACTGCACATTTTCATCATGTAGATCTTAGAACCATCAGCAGTACCCAGAATTACCAAATACTAGTTACAGGTGGCCACTGACTGCAAAGTACCAACAAGTACACTGTCTCGGAGGTACAAGCATTTGGTACAGCATTCCCTGCCATCACAAGTCTGTGCCATGCCATAGCACTGAATTAATAGGTACAATTTCCTGATTGTACTTTATATGGCTCCAGATTTTTATCAGAAAGTGAGGGAGAGAGAATAGTATAGAGATAGAAAATAGTATATAATGGACAGCTGCTATTTCAACTGACAAATCCAAAATTACCTGTAGCCCTGTTTTTTCTTCCCTTTGCATGAACAGGTCAGTAAGATTCCACCAAGCATATAAAGAACAGATCCAGCCCAGCCTAAGTACAGAGCATCTCCTAGTTCATATCTGAAACATGAAAGATTTTATGGAAGCAGCATATAACAGGATCACAAAGCCATTATTTTAGACTGAGCCATAAGGTGCACAAAATCATGCAAACAAACAAATTCTAGTCTGTGTAGATCAGCTAACTGAAAGGTACTTCAACAGGTAACAGAGGAGAACAGGTGGTGTTCTGGCTTTGTGTCTGTTCAGTAAAACTCTTACAGGTATATTTATGTGCTCTGCCAAATTGGTGACAGAACAGAAAGTACTAAGCAACATAAAGATAAGTACCAATAAATACTTGCATATATTTAATAAATTGGTGATAATAAATGATAATAATATAACTTCTGTGCAGCCCACAACGCTCATTTTGCCCTTGTATTGGCTGTGCCACTGAAGTCATTTTGTGAAACTGAATGATTCGGACCTTACTGTCTGTGTCTTGAGAAAAGGCTAACCATAGAAATCAGTTTTCTATTTCTGTCTATGGACACAACACTACATCACCTACAAGCAGCTATTTGTAGAGGGCTAGTATTCAAACTTATATATCCTAAAGAATATTCAGCACTCTCTGTGGTTATATGACATTATACCAAAGGAAAGTACACAGGAGGGATTGGCAGGAGCACTTAGGTTGCCTTCACAGCCGTATAAGAAATTTCTCTTAGAATTAATAGCAGTTAACTTTACTAATTTGCCAGTCAGGCCAGAAAAAATGCAATCTGAAAACACAGATTTGCCAGCCTCTTCAGAGTGAAGATCAATAGTGGCCTGCAATTGAATTTAAACCCATCTCACAGAGTCCAAGGAGCACAAACTTTCTCAAGAGCATGTCTGGCTTTACCAATGATCAAAGTTAATTCAGTAAGAACTGCTTAGTGAATCAATAGTCTTAAACATGAAGTTTAAATATTAAAAAAAGGGTTTCCTGAGCTACTGAATGCAACCATCTGGTAACTGATTAACATGCATTGATGTTGAAGCCCCAAAGCTATACCAGAGAACTATAAAACTCACTAACTATCCCACTAACTGAAATTCCTTATCAACAGTTGTTTCGGTCCTCTAACGTATTTATTACCCTTCATATAATTCTCTCAAGGGGATATAAAACAACAAAAAGTATTCACAAGTGCAATTTCTTTGTAAGTGCTTCTTTGAAAACAGGGAAAACTGACAAACATCCAAAGCAATTGCTTGAAGTACTTTGGTTCATAACAAAGCATTTCACCTCTGGCTTCTCTGAATTGATCCTCAGGAGGAAACTTACAAGACACTTCAAATATGATCCTAGCAACTAACGATTTCTGGTTTACTGATCTAAAAATTATATAGTTGGTAGAGGCACTGGCAAATTATGAATGTCCCCTCTTGCCCAAACAAGCTCTCTCATGTTCCACAGACAATATATTATGTTTTCCTCTTCCTTTATCCCCCTCTCTGAAGGAGAGGCCTCTTTGCCTCCACCCCTGTTCCTCATTGCTAAATCTATTGACCTAGATAAGGTGCTATAAGCGGGCATTTGGTTTTGAAGACTGTTGCTTTTATGTCAGACAAGAATAAGGCTTTTATACCTCCAAACTTGCTTGTGCGCAACTGTATGAGCTGGCAGTCCCACAAACGTTGCCTCATTTTAATTCATAAGGCAAACAAATGTTGAGCTGTTAATATATAGTAAAAAATATTTTTTTACTTCTTTAAGACAAGCAGCACACTTCAGTGACGTTTCTCAGCTATCTGTGGGTCACTAGTATGCAGGTCAAGGCGGTTTCTGTACAGTTTACATTTCCTTGTACATCTGAGGCATTATATTCCAGCTGTAGCTAGAATTTTCCACCTCTTGGTCTAAATGACGAAGAAAAATAAGACCTTTTCTTCTTCATAGCATTGAGATGTGTGCTTAATTGAGTCTCACAAGAAAATGTAAACACAGCACAGAAACTCCTCAGATGTGGGAATGATATTCCCCACACATTCACTAAACTTTCCAGAAGAGACCTCTCCTCCATCCCCACCGACAGCAAACATCTCTGAGGTGAAAAGTTTCCCTGAATACAGATTTTTCTTACTGTGGGACTGGATAACAGGATCCATCCAGGTTCTGCAACTCTGGAGCAGCTGAGGTTAGTGCAGCTGTCTATAACACATGATGGAGTTTGGTATGACAGATCTATTCACTTACTTGGTTCCAGCGAACAATGGGTCAAAGAACTGAGCAGTAACCATCGCAGCGTACCAAGAAACAGCAACCATGGAGCAGAGACCTACCAGAAAAAGTTTAAAAAGCACACAGGTGAACGATTCCTTTAATGGCAGTAACAACTTTAAACCAAGAACAAGTGTTCATTTCATTTAGTCTAGCTGTGAAAGCGATACACAGTATTGATAGCATTCTCATTTCAGCCCTGCTATTACCTCCTAAAATAAAGAGAAATCCTCCCGTGACAGCAAACTTCCTTTTTGCATCTTCATCGCTCAACCCAACATTTGTGCACTTCAAACCAAGCAGCGAGAGCACTGTAGCTATGAATCCCAAGAGGATGGAAGCAATCATCAAGGCACGGCAAGCCTGAATATGAGCTAAGACAGAAAAAGAGAAAACAAATCAGGATCTATACAGAATTTAAATTAATCTTGTGCTGAAAAAAGTGATTAGAGGGAGTGACAAAATGAACAGAAGTAGAAGCTTGTCCAACTTTGTTATTTGGTTCAGAGAAGCATCCAAACCCTTTATAAGCTCAGTAAATCCTATCGGGCCTTTAGTAAACCCTGAAAAATTATAGCAAGCCCTTCATGGCCCATCTTCAGTGTGAAAATGCATAGCAGCATATATGGTCATTTACAGAAGAATTACATCTCCTACTCACAAGTCCTGGTGACTTCCTTACACCTGTGTCACTGAGCACACAGGCCACCTAAGACCAACTCCTGTTGGGAGGTTACAGCTGGTATGGGCACATTAGGGAATTTGGTACAATTCTGCATCAGTTAAACTCCTCGTCTTCCCGCTTAGGTATCAATTGAAAAAGAAAAAAAAAAAAACAAAACAAACACAAAAACAAAACAAACCAGAACAAAATATTAACCAGCCTTCTTAAGAAGGAAGGTCAGACAGGGACTTTGGGCTCCTTTAAAATGGCACTCTGGATTTGGCAGATTTCAGGTCAAATGGCACTTTGGCACCTTTGCTATGAGATAAACACACCAGGTGTCACCAATCCAGCCGGTCTTGGCTGCTAACCACACATCAAAAGGGCCTGAAGTGGGCTGTGTCTGGACAGCCACATTGCTGATGCTAACATGCAAGCTCACACTCCCAGATCACCTCTGTGTCCTACATGGTAACCTGCTCTCTGGCTCTGTAGTGGAGCGAGCCCGTAACTCTCCAGACAACAACCACCAGTCACAGAAACAGGAGGTGCAGTGATAGATTCATGCTCAGTCTCAGTGGGCTGTATGGCTTTATGTGGCTCAAGAATATTGGTCCTGCAGGCTTGAGAGGTATCAAAGGCAGGAATAAGCAGTCATGAGATAAATACACAGAAGCATTAAAGGATAACATTGCTCAAGGAATAAATGTTCTGTTAAGCATCAATTTTAAAATTTCCTGGAAAAAAATACAAAGGGTAATAGAAGTGGAAAGACCCATCAAAGTACCGTTACCAGTTTAAGGGTTTTGCCTGCAGAAGATACAGTTAGGACAAGCACTCAACTCCAACGCTGCTGTCTAGTTTGGGATCTTGCAGCCTGGCAGCAGGAATTACCCATAGCAGAGATCCAACAACTTATATTTCAGGTCTTTGGGACTCCAGCAATACTAAATGGGACTGCCCATATCTCTCCAGGATGCCCAAGCATACCCTCGGGCTAACTGCTTTGCAAGCCAAGAGATTTCCTTTTTTTCTTTGTACCACAACATGATAACCTCAACAGCCTTAACTGGTCAGCTCACTTCACAGTCTAGAAAGCTCAGCTTCCTGTTGTCTTCATCTTAAAAATGAGCTCATTAAACAAGATACAAAGTCAGTTAATTTTATTAACCAATATTAATTGTAAGAAATTATCCTAAAATCCTGTCATTGGAAGAAACTCCTATGGAATCTTAACAAGAAAAAAAAAAGTTTAAAAGCATTTGGCAGTTAACAATCGCTTTACATCAAATGTCAGCTCTAGTTGTGACTAGATAGAGAGTGCTAGCTAGACATAGTAGTCAGTCACGGTTTCAATGTTATGCAATATTGCTTTAAAAAAGATCCTGAGTTCAAACACTTTGATTTGGGCTAATGGCTTGCTGAATTCAAAAGCTCTAAACCTGTTTCGAAGATCCAAGTCTAGTATTACCCACGCACAGAACAAAAACCAGAGGTATACCACATTGCTCAGCAGCTCAGCTGTCAATAAGGAAACCTTCATAGAAAATCTTTAGGGTTCTTCTGATGAAAGGGAAAAGACACTTTTGGTTTTTTTCTTTTTTTTCTTTCCCTCCTCTCAACCCTTAGCATATTCTGCTGCAGCAGTTTCAGCTAAATTTCTAACAACAATTTGAAACACACTTAAACTACCCATGATAATTTTTAGTCTGCCTTGGCTCATACCTGCAAGTGCTACACACATTTCTTGGTGGTCCCAACTATTTGCTCAGCCCCATTGCTACCAACCCCACTTTCTGCCCAGTTTGCCAAACTGTCTTCTCAACTTTTTCTACAATTTCAAAGTCTTCCAACTTGTTGCTTTTTCAGTTCTCCTTTCTAAAACCATTTTTTCCTCTACAATGCTGCAAGCTGCTTTTCCCTTCCTCTTCCCCCTGCCAATACCCCGCAAACACACTGCCATCTTCTCAACAAAGTAACTGGTCTCCTCTTCAATGGATCGCATTTAATCTTCACAAATTCACTTTCAGAGCCTGGCCTATTCATTTACTTTTTGTCGGGTCCCATTTTTCCTCCCTGCTGACTCCAGGTTGCTATCTGCAATTCTCCAGGAGCCTTGCTGTTGCTTGCCTTCCTTTTTCTTTTGCTTTAACATATCCACTCATGATGCTCTTTTTGGCCCCCCTACACCCAATTTCTTTAAACCCTACTTTTTTCTCAGCAGCTGCAAGTTGCTGACCCGATAGGGCCCATTGCTCACATCGGCAGGCATGGGAGCTCCATCACACTCTCAGAGGCAGCACCACCTGTAAATACATCTGTGACAAGATGCCGCTTAGAGTCAGTGTCGGGACTTTATACCTGAACCAAATGCACACTCACATAAGCGCTCTGCAGAGGATAATGCCCAACAGACATGATCCTGCTATTGCTGAGTCTAAGAATTTTATATAGGGTTATGTTCTTCTTAATATACACATGCATTTTAAAGCAAATTGTTAGATAACACTGACAGATGAAAAGAACAGATTATTCCCTAAATATGGAACATAATTAGACAGTTACAGAGAATTGCTATACTAGTGTCAGAGATGGTCAACAACATTAGTTTATTTCAGACAGAGAGAAAGTGAATTTAATACCTCATTCCCACTAATCCCATATTACACATTCTTCAGATTAGGAGTATCCTGCTTCCTATGTAGTTGAGCCACATCCCGGTGTAGATTCAACTAAGTAGGAAGGCATTTTTATTCTGGGATAAGTATCTACATAGTGAATTATTCAAGATTAATAAAAAATAGCTTTACTGTCTATAAACAGTAATATTGCCTTAGCTGAGCATTTGAGACAAACCACAGTTCTGCTAAAGACCGGTACAGAGTAGAGGAGCCAGCACATCTAAATTTTCTGACCTTTTGAACCTCATCCAACAAAACATTAGTTAACAAGTCCTGGCAAATATATTAATTTATAATATATACTCATTGTATAAAATATACTCATAATACACTAAGTTATTATATGTATAATATATACTTGTATTTCTTGCATTATCTACGATTTTCAGTCTCAACACAGAAAAAAACACTACCACTTCTTAGCTATAAATAGTATTTCTTACATATTATATGTAAAAACTCCAGCTATAGTACATTGGTTATCAAGTGTTGCAAAAGAAGGCCCAAACAATAATTCCAAATAAACATGGAACTGTCATAAGATGTGTTAGAAAATGTCTCCTACTAATTCCTCCCACAAGATGCTAGAAAACAGCTTACACCATATTTAAAATGCCTATTAAAATAAAGCCTTGATCAAGTGACTTCATTCGCTTAATTTTATAGCCTTTCCTAATGTGCTTGACACATTCTGCTGCTTAAGAGATTTTTATTACTTCAACCCACAGAGTCCTTCTTGGCCAGTTATTTTCCAGTACCACTAGGTTACCAAAACAAAACACTTCCAACTTTTTTCCCCACAAATTTTTAAGCAATATAAACAAGACTGCGCAAAGTCACATACCAGGCAGTGCAAGCATAGAGTCAAATTCTCTGCAGTTGGATACTCCAGTGCTGTCTTCTGCACAGCTCTTCCACAGGTTTTCAAACAATGTAGACGTTGTGATCACACTACCATGTATACTGGAGACTTTCCAGTAATTATTCGGCAAAGTAGCTCCAATAATTGCCCACCCACCCAAGCACAAAAGAAAACCAACAATTTCCAACGCAGCAGTCATGCTTGTGAGTAGTAACAGTTAAATATCCCTATAATTAGATTACAATCAAGTGAAGCCTTTCAGAAGCCTCCTTGCTGTTTTATCTCCGAGTTTCACTCCAAAATGAGGCTACCTTTGCTCTTTGCTCAACCCCAGAGATAAGGCTTACAGTGCATGACAATAAGTGGGAGCAGTTCATGATAAAGATATTAACATTTAAAAAAATAACAATATTGATTCTTTTTCTAATGAGAAGTAACAAAATGAGCCTACTCTTAGTCTCAGCTTAGAAAGTCCAGTCAGTATTCCTACAAAGTATCTTGTAAGAGTGATAACATTGGCAAATATTTTATTTCTGTCTCTGCTCTGAAGTCAAATAGGGTTTATACAAGATTAAAATTGTTTGTAACTTTATTATTGATCTCAAATCAAAAAGCTTTACTGTGTTGTTTTCTTGATGACTCAGGCATGAAAAAGCTTGAGAACAGGAAATTTATTCTGTTGCTAGAAAATGTAGCACATTTTTTGGAGTTATGGTCAAAGTGATCCATAGCAACTGTACAGACAGCTTCTTTCAGGAAGGTTAAGTCTGTGGATGAGTGGTTTCCATTAATAGTTTACAGTCTATTGATCTGTAGTTAAACACATTCAGTCTTAAAAATAGTCCCGCTTACACTGGAATACAATTGTAATAATGCATGTTCCACAGAAATGAAATATAATGAGCCAGTGTGACAGACCTATCTCAAAAGGAATAAAATGAGGAGGGGAAACAGCTCTATGAAAAATAACACATATCAGCTGGTTGCATCTGCTTGTCAGAATATCTTTGTATTAAAAAAAAAAAAACAAACCACCATCTATTCCAGGCAAAGCAGAAGGACGTTAAACTTGGTTTACTTGCTTCTGCTCTTGACTTGACAAAATCATAGACTCAATGCACATCACCCACTAATGTTAATACCTTAAACTACTTGTGTATCCAAACAGGGTTAACCATCTCTTGCAGTGATAACCTGCTCTTATCTCCAGGAAATGGAGTCAGAGTTTCTTCATAAAACGATCCTGCCATGACACAGCACAGTAACAGATTCACGGCATTTACAGAAAGACCACAAGAAGGATCAGCCATTGAGTCCCAGCTGGCCCAGAACTGCTATCTTGGGTTTTTTTCAAAATTCACTGGTCACTTTGACCTGATGCTGTAGGTTGGTAGGCTCAGCTGCAAAAGGATACTACGGTGCTATCGCAACATTTCTGCTCCCTTGGCAGCTAAGAAGATCATTGCCATTGCTTTAAATAAGAGCAGATTTGGCAGCACAGCTAGTGTGATCCTGTGCAGCTCTGTACTTGGCATCTTTTAAAGAAACTAGATTGTGTGTGGTAAGATTTGGTCTTCTCAGGTGACTTTTGCAGAATTCCCTCCTTCTGCTAAGTCACTGCAATTTGAAAAATGATGGCATAGTAAAATGAACACATGGTACCAGTATACTGGAGTATCTGCATCCCATTAAAAGCCCTTCAGAGTTTCAAATTAATTTATCCGTACACAGGTGCTACCATGGTGACCTCAGTGATCACTTCTGCTGACAGCACTTTCAAAGCTGAGTTTAGTTGAGACCTTGAATCCAGTTTTCCCAGATTTTACACTGCTGCTAAGGATTAAAAAAAAAAAAATAAGAATTTAATTAAAAAAAACCCCAAACCTCTTCCTAATTAAGAAAGCTATTTCAACAGGCAGACATAAAGCACACATATAAACAGAAAAGATCAAACTGCAGATCTGGAATGCATGAGTTTTTCCTATATGGCACCAGGCATTTTAATCATTCCCTTAAGGAAATCAGTCTTCAGTGGTGTTGAAGAGTATAGGGTTATTCTTCACTAAATTTCATAAACTATGGCTTGGTAAGCTATGAACATAACAGCGAATGCTGCTCAGCAGGAGGCTCTGCATCAGCAGAATAAAAGAGTTGGTGTTGACAGCTTCACATCAACTCCTCCCGCGACTCGGGAGTTTTCCTTCAGACTTGCTCTAACCCAGTCAGGTGAACTGAACACCCACCAGCTGCTGCAGTTCTGGAGGTGCATTCCTGGAGCATATTTCCCTGCTTTGCTTCATCCACGAGGAAACCAATGTGCACATTCCAATACCACTTCACAATGCAAACTGAGTGCAGTAATTAAGAATAATTGGAACATTAATTACAAAAGTGTACTCCTGATGTAAGTAAAATGGTAATATAGACATGCCAAGACATGACCATGTATGACCATACTAATACACAACAAAGGAGAAAAATTGTTCTTAACCCCTCTGATATTCTCAAAACAGAGCACATTAGCATGTAATATGGTTGAGAAATGGTTTACAGGCAGAAATAGTATTTTTTAAAATCAGATCAGCCAATATAGAAAAAAAATACTGAAAACATTAACAGCTTAAATGTTTGACCAACAGGAGCTTTACCTTTTTGATCACTTCTGCAGATTTGTTTCAAGACCCAGGAATGCTGACTGAGCACTGTAGGAGAAACAGCCCTGCGACAGACAGCGATTACACTCCAGGCAGCCACATGACATGCCCGTCAGTTGGCATGAGGAACCCCACTCTGATTTTAGGGGACACGCAGTTCTTTGAACAGCTGAAGATGATTCACCAAGTCCTGCCAACCAAGAGTCTTCCAATTATGGGGGCTGCAGGAAGGGAGGGAAAACAACCCCTGGGAGGTGACTTCTTCAGTTCACCAGGAACTCTTCTGTTCTTGGGGAATATTTTCTTTCCATGTTGGGTG
The DNA here is from genome assembly GCF_000700745.2 of Antrostomus carolinensis. Lineage (NCBI taxonomy): Eukaryota > Metazoa > Chordata > Aves > Caprimulgiformes > Caprimulgidae > Antrostomus > Antrostomus carolinensis. Next base: position 14,290 of record NW_010331577.1, read on the forward strand.
TAATGAAACTGTATTTTTAAAAAAGGAGGCTGTCCCACATTGACACTATTTGTCTCCATACTAGGGCTGAAACATCTGTTTCTCCCTGTTATGTGAGGCAAGGCAGAGCTGCCGTGCCATCTTGCTACCACATACGAGAAATGAAGGACTGTTGGCCCCGTCTCATTACATGAACTTCCAGAAATCATATCTAAGTTTCTAGATGAAACTTAGACACCCTGGTATCTACATAGAGGAAGTCTTGGAGAGGAGCATTCTGATACTGGTACCAGAACAATAGGAAAAGCTGACACTGTATCTGACAAAATGAGTATTTTTTTTAAATCCTTGAAAGAATATGATTAGCCACCTTTTGAGGCTACAAATTCCGGGCCTCATTACAGGATGTTGATAGTTATTCTTAAACTAGCACCATCATCATGAAAGCAGATGAGGCCACTGAAGTCAGGGCCCTGAGGAAGAACCACAAATATGCTGAATCTTGAGAGTTAACCCTTGAGAGTTAAATTCTCACATTTTAGAGATCTGTCTTACAGTTAAGCAGCTCTGACTCCAGTGGAGTCCATGTTTGTGTCATGAAAAACAAGCGTTCATAGTCTGTGAGACGTGGTATTTGTAAGTTTTGAGCACTGTGCATTGGGAATAAATCAGCTGGAAAGAGTCCAGACAAACAGCAATGACAGTAATCAGGTATCTATAAAGCAGGGAAGAAAAGATTCCATGATATAACTCATAAAGTGACTGCACAATAGTGAAAGTTGTAAAAGAATAAATGCAAAGTTCTGTTTAAGTTGCAAAGTTAAACACAACACCGGTTGTCAAAGGCTATACTGTTACTGTTTCTACAGAACTTAAATGTTGGTCCTTCCTAGTCCTTTACCATAAAAAATGTGTTTACAGAAAGATATTTTAAAAATCAAGAATAATCCAAACAAATAATTTTCAGTCCCTATGAAGAAAATTCTTCTCTTTCTATTTGCAGATAAACTTCCCTGCTACCACAGTCTACCTCAGAAAGCACAAAAGCATCAGTCGCACAGATGTATTTTAAGCCGGACGCCTCTGAGATATTCCAGAACAAATACACAGATTTAGCACAAAGCATCAAACAAGTTCTGGAATATCTACAAAGCCGTCTCACACCAAAGCACAAACAAGCACCAGCGCTCAATGACCTATGATCTGCTTGTAATTAAGAATTAGGCTGAGTAAAAGGATACTATTTCTTCCAAAACAACAACAAAAAATCTTAGATTAATTGTATACCACCCATACCTCTATGCCAACACAATAGAGATGGCAATAAAGCCACAACAGTTACTGAGATGAATTGCAGGGTGAAATATATGGGTTTCACTGGGGCCCTTTAATCCGTCTGCAAGTATTTCAGGACAAATCCTGTCCATAAGAGACCCTCTGTGACAACCACAGTATATGCTGCCCAACCGCGCTTACATGCTGTCCAGAAAGAAGGAATAAAAATACATCCCTGGATTTTACATACATATGCCACGTGCACTTACTGTCTGAACTCAACATGTAGAGAAATTTCTTGCACTCTATTGACCCAAAAGCAGTCACTCCACAGTCCATCCAAAGACCTTCAGAAATCCAGTCTGCAGTAGCTAGCCCTGTTGCGGTGTCCGCAATTTTCCATCTGTTAGACATGGTAGTAACAAGGGAAATGGTGAATCCTGCTAAAGCCAGCAGCAATGCACAGATTTGTAGAGAAGACGATGCCATTCTTCTGACAGAAGTTGTTTTCAAAGAAGCCCCCCAAAATGTCCGATACTAGAAACCTGTTGAAACAGTATATGGAGTTATCTTTACACAAGCCTGACCTTTACAAAAACACCAAAAACATACCTTCCTACAAAATAATTTATCACATAAGGGAACTGTAGAACCGGAATCTAAATCTCATTTTAAAATTGGAATACTTAAATATTCTATGACATCTGAGTATTTTCTTAGGAACACTTTTATGAGCATACATGCTTACCGCAAAAAATACCAACAGAACAAAACCAGAGGACCCATCTGAGGAATTCTCTACTTTGAATTTGCCATGTTTCATCTGTTCTTTTCTTGTTTGCTATCTCAAATCTTTTAAAATTAAAACTATTCAATGCTTGAATAAATTATCCATCTCCCAATTACAATGTCTATCAATACAAATTTAAAACAAACCAAAATTTGATACTCACGTTTCTGATATGTTTCTAACCTGTTTCATCTACCCTCCTGCTAGACACTAGTGTCAGCACTTTGTGAGGACCAGTTTGATCAAACAACTGGAAGTTTCGTACTCGGACCTTTCCCCCCATTCTAAAAATCAAGGACCCAGGGCTAAAGCTCTGCCCGACTGTTGCACAAAGGCTCAGGCATGGCTTCTTGCTACAGTGAGGTTTCAGTGAAATGAGCAACTCACATCAGAAAATTACAAGAAAATCATGTAAATTAGCACCAAAAATGCTCAGATTAACCTGGCAACCATTGTCATATAATTTGCTTTGTCAGTGCCACTGAGCTGCCCATGCACCATCAGGCTCTAAAGCAATACAGGAAAATATTATTACAATTTTCACAATGATTGTTTTACTCAAAACTTGCACTTGTCACCAAGACACTGTTTTCATGAAAGGAGGCCTGTGCTCATATAAGATGGCCAAGCAATTGAAGACAGGATTTGTTTTAGGATGCAGCCCACCCTGTGAAGGACTATGCAAGTTTTCTGTACTAAAAGAAAGAAGAATTCAAGCCTCCTCCCATAATAATTCATTTTAAATGACTGCCACACTTGGGATTTGTTTGCACAAGGGAAGAAGGATTAAGTTTATTCCACTCTTAAAAATGTGTATATTCCACTATAAAAGTTTAATCTCACATTGAGGAGGGAGCATTTGTGTCTCAAGTGATTGTGTAACCTCTTCAAAACACACTTAACTGTCAACAGAGAATATCTTAAATAAATGATATATTTAAGTTAAGCAACAAAATCAAGCAGACTTCACACCACATGGGCAGGCCAATAATCCAAATTAATGTTTCTGCATATTACACAGGTATGACCCGTGCAACCACAATTAATTCCTGGCAGTAAGGAAAAGAAGGTAAAACAATATGCTCTGCACCATCACTATAGGTAGGACATAAATCACAGTTGTAAACACAAAATTCTCATTAAAATACAATAATTTTAAATATCTTATGTTTCAAAGTGAGGACGCATGGAAACTAGATTTCACGAATACAGAATTACAACCTTCCTCCACCTTGAGCCAAATTCAACCACGTTACAGCAGGACTACAAATACCACTGTAAGAGTCCTTCTCCCACCCTTAAAATGACTGTCCCGTATTAATGCACATGTTAGAGATGATACAACATCCATGAGCTCCTCACTAAGGGTGCATACTCCTCAACAGAAAGGTGCACATGTGGTCTGAATCTTGATGGCAACATTTCAATATACAGGGCGATGTAAAGTGGCAAGAATAAACTTTCATAGCATGGTGCACGATGGACCAACTGAAAGGTGTTTTGTTTTCCAGATCTCCTTAAGACAAGCATGCAAAGAAAACCTTTACTACTTAGAAAGCAAAGCATGCAGTGCTGGTATTTGAATCCTCAGGGGCCAGGGAGCGGGTCTAGTGTCTCAGTGAGGATTGGGAGCCCAGTGATGGGTCATATATCAATATGCCACACAAGGCAGGAGCAGAGAGCCCTAGAGCCTCTCCTGAAATGCACATCTCCAGTGGGTAAAATAAGGGCCAGTGGGGAGAGAAAAAAAATTTTTAAAAGGCAGGAAAGGCTGTTTGCTTGTTTAAAAAACTTCATTTTTTTTTTTTTTTATAATTCCCTGGCAGCATTTAAGCCCTGGTATCAGTAATCAGTGCAGAGAGACACCAGTCCAGTGGATCACGTTAACAAACAAAACTGTGATTTCAGACATGGCTAGAGGCAGGACAGACCTCCCTGGCTCCAGGCCTGTCCAGCAGCCTGGGACAGCTCTGCTACCACTTTGCTGCTGTTGTCTCCTCTCTTTGTCTTTCTGTGGCCCAAGGAGCCACGCTCACTCATCCCTTCCTGAACCTGCTGCTACCACACAAACCCCACGGGACAGTCCAGACAATACCTTTATTCCCTCTGGACCACCAGTCATGCACAAGACTGCAGTCCCCATGTGATGGCAGTGCTGATTTCTTACCACTCTTGCAGTTTTAACAATAAAAGTAATGCCACCAAAACACATTGCTTTAACATGGTAGTAGTTTGCTTATAGAAACCATCTGCAAAAGAGAAGCTTTCAAAAGCAAACAGCTTGTTGCTTCAACCAACACCACATCCATCCTCCTCTTTCAACCTGTACTATGTACGCCCTACCCTGCAGGCCCTGACTGTACCAGCTGCCATACACTGCCACTGTTTATAGATTTGAGATGATGGCACAACTAGTAGCAAATATGCTTCACAACTGTCCAAAGGAGAATGACCATAAACCAAAACCAAATAAATACATAAAGCCCAGAGCATCATCCCTGGCAAATTGCACACATAGGCTATATACAAGAGCTGTAATGTGATAAAAATAAGCCCTGGGGAAGCAAAAAGATCACCTTAACATTAAAAACAGCACAGCCAAAATATATGCGGCTTGAACACAGGATAGGAAGGGTTAACAAAGAAAGATATTTGTCACTTAAACAAACAAATCACTCCAGATTAGAAGGTCTCTGGAGGCAAAAACAAATGATAAAATTGTCTAAACTGGAAAGTTAAAAAACTCTTTTACTTCTTTTTCATTTTGTTACATAGAAAAACTGAGACAGAGCATTGATTACAACACTGGCTTAATTTATGTATGTATATATAAATTTTAACACCAGCAAGATACGTCTTTGAACCTGCTAATCATTTCTTAGTTCAAGCAAATTCTGAGGCTGACCCACGGCCTCCAGTGCAATCAGAAAGAGATAAAATGCAGATTTAAATACAGTACTAAACCACTTAGAGCAGTCTCCCACCATAACCTTATAGAGGTTTCCTCAGGTCAGAGTCTGTCCTTGAGTCGTGAAGGCAAACTCTTTTACTTGTTACAAAAAAACTCCAACAAAACCACCAAACAAACAATGTTAATTAATTTCCTCTATTTCCTCTCCACTTCCAAACAGTTTGACTTTGTAACCATGCTCCTGAAGCTGGTGTAACTTATTAATAGTCTAATCAGGCTTGTAGCCACTTTCAATCACAATACACAGATCATTCTCATCTTGCTATTAACTCTCCCCTCACACAATGAACTATCAATAATTTGGGTTGGAAGGGACTCCATTGACGCCAACCTCCCACTAAAGCACAGCTTCAACGTTGGGTCAGGTCACCCAAGCCTCCTCCAGACACAAGAGAGCAGCCTCCAGGTCTGGAGACAGCACAACCGCTCTGCCATGGAGCGCGTTCCTCACAGCCCTGGAGAACTTTTCCTGCTGCGACACATGGCTGCTGCCTCTTGTCCTCCCCATGCACCTCTGAGATAAAACACTTGTTTATCCAGCTGCTGGATTTTGGCAGCTCTGCACTCTGATCTCTGGAGGCCCAGGCGTGACTGCCGTGTAGGCTGCTTGGCTGTCCCATTAGTATCTCCATGGAAACACAGATAACTGGAAAGGTGTGTGCAACTTCTTGAAGCTTACCAATTACAAGTTGTTTTCAAAGCAAACACTGCTATTTTCTTTTTCCATTTAATTTCAGGAGAGCGTTGGTGTTCACGGCACCAGCTGGGCAAGGACTGCTCTCTGCCTGCATGCCGCCTCACCAGCCCCGCAGGGAGCCACCCAGCCGCACTGCTGGCACGAAGATCGGGCCAGGAAGAGCAGCACAGGGCCAGACTGGGAGCCCTGGCCGGCAGCAAGAGGACTGCAAGGCACCTGGGGGCACCCAACTGGGCGACGGAGGGCATGGCGGAGAGGCCTGAGAGGAGGCTGCGGGGCGGGAGCTGCTGCCTTGCGCCTGGTCAGCCCCACACAGCCCTTTGCTGGAGCAGCCCGATGGCGAGGTGAGGTGAGGCGAGGCGAAGTGAAGTGAGGTGAGGAAAGGT
>NW_010331578.1:0-15843 GCF_000700745.2 Antrostomus carolinensis
CAGAGGCTTGCACAGGGAGCTGATCCTTCATTGTGATGCCAAACCTGGGTTTACCATCCCTGCTGTTAAATATCTATTTGAGGGGCTGCTTGAATGTCCTAAGATAGTTCCTCTGGGTTTTTTTTCTCCATCTTATAGGAGAGGTGTCCCCTCTCCATCCCATCCTGGTGACAGGGACCAGGCTCCACGCTCCAAAGCATCATGCTCAGGCATGATGGAAATCCTGAGGGAAAAACACTGGGATGGAGCAGATGACACCTGATATAGACAAGAGATGGGGAAATAAAAAGAGAGAAAGGAAAAAAAAGCCACCTGACAGCTTGTGTACAAGACGTTAGGGACTATCACAAAGAGTGATGCTCAGTGTGGGATGAAGAGGCTGCACCAGATATACAGGAGCTGGCTGCCAGCAGGGATGGCTCCGTGATCTAAGAGAGCAATTGGGAAGACGTTGCCTCATTCCCACAGGACTCAGGTTTTATTTCCCAGCAGATTCAGCTGTGTGGTAGGTAAATTATGCTGACGATCTTATTTCATGGCCCAGCAATGATTGTGTTACTGATCTTCCAAAGGGAGTTGTTCTAGGCTGGAGAGATCTTATAAATAAAGAGATGGAAACCTTCCAGAAGAGACAATAGCTAAATACAGCGTGTAGACATCCTGGCTTATGACACCTGGGGTAAAATACAGCCAAGGAGCCCTGGAATGGGAACATCTCCCTGTGCACCAGCCCCTGGCATGGAGAGAGTCAGAGTGAGTTTTGCACTTCACTCATAAGAGATGTAATAATATATTTGTTGATATAAAACCGTGAATTAACAAAGTTCAAAGGTTAATGTGACATTCATTTAACCAGTTTCACTGGTGAGGTTCACTTGATTATTGACTGCAGAGAGGAGAGGGTCCAACAAAACTGGCAGGGAGACCCTCCCGTTGAGTCCCGAGGTTCGGAAAGGTCCCCCTTGCTCTCTAAACTCCTTCACAGAGATGCTGCCACTGCTCTACTCCATGGTCCTCTATTTTCCCCAAATCTCACCATTTCTTTCAGGACAGGACAGCATGTGGGTGTCCCACACCAATGTCCCCAGCTGTGTCACCTGCAGAGCTGCCTGCGCTCCCTTCCCGGGGGGTCTCCTGCACCATCACCCACGTGCTGGAACTGCCCTTGTTTTGACAAGCACCATTTCACCATCTTCAGTAAAACGTGCTGGGAGCTGTAGGATCCCAAAGGGTCCTGGATCAAACCTAATTACTCTCTAAATGTCTTCTAATCATCTCTCCCGCTCTGTTCCTCACAGCATCCATTGCTCCAGCAGCCGTGGAGTTGAGAAGAGGAAACAAATGCAAAACAAATAATTAAGAAATAACAAACCCTAAATCTGCCCAACCCAAGTAGACACAAAGCAGCTCAGGATGCTGATGTTCTGCAGGATGGCTTGGCCTGCCTCCTGCATCTCAGCGGGGTTCTCGGCAGATCTTGGCTGCCTGGAGAGAGGTTTCTTCTTCCCCTCGCTGCCTCTGCACCTTATCTCCAGGCTCAGACAAGCTGCTTTGGCTGTGGAGTTGCTAATCCTGGCGCATCCAGGGATGGTGGGAGCAGAGGCAGCAGCTCAGAGGTTTCATCCTGACTCCTTCCCCCTCCTCAGCCTCCTCCGTCCCCCTCCCAGGATTCCCCTTCACGCCATCCACATGCCATTGGCTTTTAGGGGACACCAGCACCCTCCATCCGAATCTCCAGGGGAAAGGTTTTCCCTGGCCCAGGTTTGGCATCACTCTGCTTGTAAAAGCTGCCTTCCCAGTTCTCCCAGTTTGACCAGTGAAGAAGGGACAGCCTAAGTCCTGGGGGATCCTGTCCTCCAGCTTAGTGACTGCAGTCCCCACAGTCCCTTAGGAAGCTCTATCAGACTAGAGACTGGCCACAAATGTCTCCTGTTCCCAAGTGTTCCCCTTCCATTAGTTAAAAATAAATAAAATAAATTTAAAAAATCAATCAGATGCTTTTTATTTGCTATTTTTTCCTCCGCTGCAGCAAGGCTTTGCCAAACACAAACATCCCACCCCGGCTGCAGGCAGTGAGGCTGCATCCTCCAGCCCAGATGGCTGGAGGGGTGGGATGGATGTGGTGAGAAGGGCTGTGGGACAGCGGAGGGATGGAGCTGGGGTGGCACGGGACCGGGGTGGCACGGGACCGGGGTGACACGGGACCAGGGGCGACACGGGACCAGGGGCGACACGGGACCAGGGTGGCACACGGCTGGGGACAGCTCACGATGGTGCAGCAGGGACGGCGTTGATTAACGCGGCGACGCGAGATGTAAAACACAACATTAGCATAAAACCTGCTCGAGCGCTTTTTCCCAATTACCTCGGAATTATAATTACATTGGCCCTTAATATCCCCGCATCTGAGTAATTACAGGCGGCTTACCAGCCTCCAGCCGCCATCTGATATTAACTTTTAATCACCTCGTCTTTGTGCCAGGGAAAGGGATGGCTGTGGCGAGCTGTCCTCGTTAGGGACAGTTCATCAGCATCCCAAACACAACGAGGGACAAGGATACAGGGAAGGACTCTGCTTCCCATCCCACTGAGCCTTTGGTGGCCAAGGGCAGCGATGTCCTGCTGTCCCCAACAGTCCCTTCCTCCCTCGGGCTCCATCACCACAGCATCTGCATCCTGGGAATCATCACCACCACCTCTCTCTGAGTCCCAAACTTTCCCAGATTGGTCCCAAGGGGTCTAATTTGCCCCCAAACTTTCCCAGATTGGTCCCAAGGGGCCTAATTTGCCACATGGAAAAGTCCTCAAATCCCAGGAACCAAGTGGATGTCTCCACCAGTGCCCACCTGCCAGGGGGAACAGCCAGAACACGGACACCCAGCCCCAAACAGCATCAGGATTACAGGGAAAAGAGAAAATTAACAGCAGGGACAAGCAGAAAAAAGAGGGGAAAAAAAAGAAGAAAAAAAACCCCAACCCTTAGATAATAAAAAATCTTCTCCCTAGAGGACCGATTTCAAAGACATTTTTAATTAACTGTGCATTTCACTGGAGCTTAGCAGCAGAATTATTGTACGTTAAATAAATACCAGTTGATTATTAAGAACATATTTACCGAGCCTTAAGTACCGCAGGTCACAGATGTACCCTCCTGTTCAGTACAGTTGTTTCAGGGTAATCACTTATTTACTTTACAGTCTCAATTGCTGAAGGGAAAGGGAGCAAACCTGGGGGGGAAGAGACATCCCCGACCCTGGGTCTTCCCAGAGTAACTGGGAAATCCACCCCCCCCAAGAAGGGATGACCCTAAGGACTGGGATGGAGAAAGTTTTCTTTCTCCCATAAGGAAAAAGCCACTTTTACTGTGTGTATTTATCAGAGCTGTAATAAATGAGGGTCTGAGGCTTTTCCCCCGATGATTGATGGACACAGGGATTAGTTTAAGCACAAGGGGAAGTTAAGTGGTCCGGCTCAGACCACAGCACATTCATCAAGGCGACAGGCAGAGCACAGGTCTTACTCCTGCCTTTGCTGGCAACCTTTTTTTTTTTTCTTTTTTAACCAAAAAAGAGCATTTTGGATTTTATTAGAACAAATATACATATATGAACCAGTGCTCGTCTTTATCCAAGTTAATGGGAAAGAGATGTAAAGAGTTGTAAGCTGGGCTCAGTTCACGTCGCAAGGGAGTGTAAAGGGTTAACAGCAGCAATTCCTGCCCAAAATGAGCTGTCTGCCCACCTTCTCCAGGCATCCCCATGGCATCACAACCTTCAGCACAGGAATGGGACAAAAACCACCTCTTTACCCCCAAAAAGGGGCTGCAGAGGTGGCTTCCAGATGCAGGAATCCAGATGTGGTTCCCTGACAGGTAGACCTGTTGTCCCAGCAGAGCCCAACAGCTCAGGTCAAAACCTACAAGAACCCCTGGGCAACATCAAGAAACAAAATCCAGATTTCATGGCTCTCAGCCACGTCCTCTTAAAAATGAATTCATGGCTCCTGTCTGCCTGGGCCATCATTTCGTAAGGTTTATGCACAAACCACATAGAAGTAGACTGGAAACATAAAATTATATAGGGCAGTTAATTGAAAAACTGCCTGCGCCACATGCAATAATTGACATTAAGTGTTGTTTGGAGCAGGAAATTGCTTGATATTAAACAGGCTTGGTGGTACCTTAACAGTGCTGAGCAGCACTGGGCCAATCCAGCACCCGCAGAAACCAGGAGGAGCTGCTCTACTGCTGGGATTCGGATGGAAAATAAAGTTTCCATAAAGCAGGAGTTTCCATGGAGGGTGTTGATGCTACATAGGTCCCATGGCATGTACTGAAGAGGATTATTCCTGGCTATCATGCCCGGCTGGTTGAGTCATAACTTCAAGTGGGGGTTTAAATCAGTGCAAGGAAAACCAGATAATGAGATTTTTATTTATCTTTTTTATATTTTATTAAGTAATGAGAGTAAAATTCTGCAGCCCCCTGTATTTCCTGGAGGTTAGCTGTAGTATTTTAAACATTCACTGAGGTCAGCTGAGTTATTTCATTGAGGTTGGCTGAGTTATTTCCCTTCAATAACTATCCCGTGATGGGACCCATGGTCCCTGTCACACCACAGTGGGGCTGCACGTGCACTGTGGGAGATGATCATTACCAGTGCCAGTCATTAAAAATTAGGAGGTGAAAGACAGAGCAAATAGCCTTGTGGGTGCTTGGCCAAAGACACCCAGCAAGGCAGATAAAGTCCTGCCCCAGTTATCTCCAGTGTATTGATGTGGAATAACCCTGTCGCCCTGCTAGACCCCATTGTGGGGGTCATCAGGGACCCCAAATCCCCTTCCCTTGCTCTGGTGATAAGACTCCTGGGTTTGGGTTGTGCTTTCTCTCAGCTAGGACTCAGAAATGTGGAAGTCTCTGTCTCTGGAGGCAGGTTTAACGTGCTGGTCGTGTTATCCACTACCTTATTAGCAGGATCAAGCAACCGTAATTTATAGACACTTTTCCAAAGGGGAATTATCAATATATTTATTTTGCTGCTGATGTATAGCTGAGCTGTGCATAAGGGTTTACTAAGCCTTGCCAATTTTCTATCATCTCTACAATATATAGGTTTTTCCCATACAAATATATAGCTCTATCTCAGAATAGATTTTTTTTTTCTTTTACTATCAAAACCCCTTTTAGATCCTTCAGCTCTGCAAAGACATGGGTGATTTCACCGCTACAGCCACGATTCTGTGATCTGGCAGTCAGGGGAGACTGGCTTGTTCAGGAGGTGGAAGATGTTGCCCAGGGAAGTGGTTGAGTCCCCATCCCTGGAGGGATTTGAAAGAGGTGGCACTTAGGGACATGGTTTAGTGGGCATGGTGGTGTTGAGTTGACAGTTGGACTTGATGATCTTAGAGGTCTTTTCCAATCTTAATGATTCTCTGATTCTATGCTTCAATATGGGCAGAAAATAATGGCTGAGTACTTTCAAGCACTGGATTGAATGTGGTGTAGCACATTGCTTAACTCATCAGATGACACCTTTGCTGTCATCTTTTGAAAGGGGAAACCAAAGTGACATTGTAGTGTCCTGGAAAAGGGCAGAACCACCACTGGAGCTCTGCTAATCCCATCTCTCCAGCAACTTTTAGCTGCTTCCTCCTGTAATGAGGACTCACAAGCCTGTGGGTGCTCACTACAGCCCAGAGTCAGAGCATCCCAAAGCTCAGCCCAACCCTGGTCCTCAGAATCTCCAAGCACACCCCACTCCAGCTGTGCCTGTAGGGACAGAAAGAGCTCATCCATGGGCCAAAACCTTCAATCAGAGCAGCATCCCACTGATTTATCCTTTTGGGGGGGGGTTCCGAGGGCTGGTTGAGTTAAGGGAAGGTGGAAGAGCATACACAGACCGAGAGCTGCTGGAGCTTGCTCATTTATTTGGGCAACTAGAGTTTAGTTTTAAATATTTATAGTATTTCCTAATGCACTGGTAAGTGTGCTGTAGTATGTTCTGCAAAGACAATGAGCCTCTGCGAGCTCACTGCAAATATCATTGTCTCTTCGTTGCTAAATCTTTGATGAGAATTGGGGAAGAAGGTGGATTCATACACGTGTGTGTGTGCTGAGGAGTGAGCCGAGAACAGGAGGAGAAATCCTCAAGAGCAGACCTGCTCCTTAGAGTTTGGGATTATGGGGCTCTGTCCCCTCAGGTCCCCTCCTGCAGAGCCACCCATCACCTGAAATTGATGTGATTGATGTTGGTTTCTTTCCCCCCCCCACCCCCCGAGACCTAGCGCTGTCGTTTCACTTGTGATGCAAGGCCAGGATTTATTTAGGAAAGGTCCTGATCTACCTCTGTTTCCAGGGTTTTTTATACCCATGGGCACAAGCTGTCAGATGGACATCCTCAGCCTCTCTTCAGAGCAGGAAAAGGGAAAATTATTTAATCAGGGACAATTTAAACTGCAGGGTGGACTTCATTTACCATTATGGTACGCCATAAAAGTTTAACAGCTTTCACACACAAAAAAAACCCCCCACCCACCCTATCATCCACTTTTCCACCCCTTCAAGTTCTCATAATAAATCTGCAAATAGGGAATTTATTATCTCTCTCTAAACGTGTTGCTTCCCCATCGGCTCCGGGGAAATCCATCTCTCTGGGTGCTGCCGGGGACTGAGGTGTCCCTGCTGCCTGGAGACACCCTGCTAGCCCCAACCCTGCCTGGGACATGGGGGAGCATCTTCCTCATCGTGCTCTACAGAATTTCAGCCTCATCATGTCGACGCAAAGACTCGTCATTGATTTCTGACACGCCTTGGATGCTCTCCAAAGCGCAGGGAGCTCAGCCTAAACCTTCATCCTGGCCTAAGTGATTGTTAATAATGAATCAATAAGGATAATATAACCCTGCAGGGCAGTTTTGCTATCAGAGGCATCTTATTAATAGGAACTGAACAATTAGACCCTGACATCCCAGGGAGAGGGAGGCTTTGAAGTGCAAAGAGCTGCTGCAGGGTGAGGTGATGCGAGACCAGGGCATCCATTCGCGTGGTTCGTGGAGCTGAGTCCCACCTTGGGGGTCTCTACAGCCCCCCCAGCACCCCATCTCCTCAGAGCAGCTATAATCCCCATGAGGAACATAAATGTATTGACCTCACACAATGAAATTTGGGATTGGAGAAGAGCAAGACATCGCCTACCGCCGTTCGCAGAGAGTCGAGACCGGAAAATAATTCACAGATCGTCACACAAGTGGGTGAAAAACTCCACAGGAAATAATTCACAGATCATCACACAGGTGGGTGCAAAGCTCAGCAGGGATCAGACCCCCTCCAAGAAAACTAGGATGGTGACGGGTCCCCTCGCTGCCCGGCTCAGCTCCCAGCCCCTCCTCATCCCTCTCCCACCGCTCAAGCGACTGACGCAGCTGCATAATCAACCCAGCGAGGAACACGGGCAATTTTACAGGGGAAATAAAAACGTATCTATAATTAATGATCCTCCAAGAACACACAGCCCCTTATTAATGTAGCAATTTGGTGAAACATAATTTATGAGACACCGAGCTTAATCATCGACAAGATCCCGAGTCAGACACGCGGGGAAGGGAGGGAAAGGGGAGTCGCCTGCTGTGATTGCATGTTCAAAGGACACTTGTAAGATCCAGCTCTCTTGGCAGGAACAAACCCCCTCATGATACGGCTGGAGATAACCTAAGATGGGTTTGATGCAAGGGAAAGGGAAAGAAAGCGAATCCACCTCAGCAGACAATCTATTTACAAACATCCTTTCCACAGGTGCTGCGCTAATTATAAAATCAATAAACCCAAATCTGCTCTGCCAAAGGGTTTTTCTCCATCTCTGGTCCACAGAGGGAGGCAGAACCTTCCCGGAGTGGCACAAGAGGTCCCCACATCCCCTGGAAGTGGCTCTTCTTCTCCACTCACTGTACAAGTCCAGAGGGACAGGTTAGACCTTGTATAAAAGGTACCTGGGTGAATGTGGAGCACGGAGCCTCCCGTATGTATCCTGTGGGGTTTGAGGTTGGGCACGGCAGTGAGAAATTCAGCAAATCCCATTTAACTCGGATTTCCACACAGAGATTTCTAGGAGGATAACATTTCCACAGGTTTCCGTGGGAAATACCTATTTCCCAGGGAAAACAGGAAAAAAACCTGAAATACCAGCTCAGTTCTGGTTACCAGAGTCTGAAAACACATTCATGCAGATTTGCATTTTCAGAGTGGGTTTTTTTTTTTCAGTGAAAACCCTCAGCATATGTCGAGCAGCATATGCAACACAGAGCGGGGGTGGGCAGCAGGCGATAAGATATTCCCAGTCAGCACTGGAAAGAGCCCAATGTAAAAAACCATTCGGAAACATCAGTAGCTTTTGCAAAATCATGTTCTCATTTCCCGTTCCTTCACCAGCCCCGGCTTTGGATGCTCAGCACTTCTGAATAGTGATCCAAGCTGTGATGCCACATGCTCTCTCCAGAGCTGCCAGAGTTGTTCTTCCCCGTGTGAACGGCAACTCTCTTTTATCTGGGAGCTATTAACAATTAAACAAAGGCTGCTCCAGTATTTTTTTATTATTATTTATATTTTTTTTTGTCTTGCAAAAGCTCTGAGAGACACCAGGCATCACACACGGTCCCTCAGAAAAGCAGCTTTTAGGTGATGCTGGCTGTATTTAGTCCATGCAGCACAGCAAGATATCTGATGGAAACACATGTTCCCCTCGTGACAGCCCCCCCTGCACATCATCTCTCTGCTTGCTCTGTGGTTTAAATTAATTTTAACAGGGATTAAAAAAAAACAACCAACCCATCACGCACACATGGGAAACTGCACGCAAAGTGGGTTTTACTGGATATTTCCCAGAATATGAATGATGATGGCAGAGCAGTGAGAGCAGCTCCGGGAGGTCTCCCCCAGGTGTGTTCCTCTCGTGAAGGGGTGGGCTGAGCTGTGCTCAGCTTCATCCTCACCATCATTTCCCAAGGAGTCGGATGTGAAATCCTGGAGTAGCCTTGGATTTGTCCCAGCCTTTTGCCCGTGGATTTGAAAGCTCATTACATGGGGTAAGCGGCGAGGCCTGACAGCCTTCTGGGGAGGAGAAGAGCAGGCGAGAGCCGGATAATCCCACCACCACCATCCCTAAAATCCAGCCCAGTGGCTTCACACACACGAGGAGAGCAGAGCCAGGAGCAGGGGGATGCTCCCGCCTGCCCACCTCCACAGCAGAGCCCCCGCTCAGCTCCAGCCCCCGCAGGCACCGGCTCAACCGCTTCTTTAAATCATGCTCCAGTCTGATAAGCATTTGAGAGCCTTTAAAATGATAATTGCACAGCACGGGATAAAGGGAAGCAGCCACCTTGTGAATATTCATGAGCCAGGGACCAGGGATGCTGCTGCTTTCAAAGGGATGCGGGTGGTACACCTCTGCCAGCAGCACCCGCGGGAACCAGCCCAGTAAAGCATCCCTGCCCCACCGGAGCACTTTGGGAAATAATATTCCCATTCAGCCATTAATTTGTCTTTCTGATCTCCATTAGCCCCCTCCCCCCCCTCACAATGCTTCCAGACTCAGAGCATTTAAGGAGCAAGAGGCAAGATCCCAGTGCTGAGACTGGTGATGCTCAGAAAAACCAGGTACTTTGCTGCCAAGTGCCACCTCTAAACACCTGCACACTCCAACCATCACCCTGCCAGCACCATTGAGAAAAGAGCAGCTAATTAAACCCATCCTCCCTGACCTGGCTGACGTTGCTCTGAGGGCTCTGGCATCCATAAAGAAAAGGGGCCACAAAAATCAATTATCCCAAAGTCAGCGACGAGGAGCCCCCGGGAGCCAGCAGTCAGGGCTGGGATTGCCAAGGGGCCATCCACACACCACAGCCGGCCCTGAAAGCTGCAAAATGTGCTTTCGGGATAGTTTAATTAGTGTGATTTATGTCGCCTTCAATTGATTTGGTCCCCAGAGCTTCAGGAATCTATCAAAGGGAACAGGCAGCATCGACTCTTCGCTCTGAACCTGCGCTGGAATCACAGGAACTCCGGCGATGGTTAATAAGTAAATATCTTGCTCATAAATACAGACAGAGTGTGCCTGGGTGGGCAAAAGTGGGTGGTGGGAGGGAGGGAGGGTCTGGAACTTTGCTATCCCAACCCCACATGGGGCTGATGTTCCCATCCTGGATCCAGGATGATCCCCTCCTGGATGTTCCCATCCTGGATCGGAGTGTGACAGCCCAGGTGGATGGTTAAGAGCTAAGCAGCTATAAGCACTGATCTGAAGTGGAAATCAAACCAAGCCTACAGCAAAGCAAAGTCCTTGAGAATTAATAAAAAGAGAAGTTTCTGTAGATCAAGGACATGAACTGGTAGCAGGTCCTGTGTCTGAACTGGGCAAACACTGGGACACCAGGAGCACAGTCCAGTTTGCTATGGGAAAAGCACCCTGTGGGTGCCCTTCAGCCTTTACCAGGTTCCAGTTCTGCTCTGGAGCACCAAGATTTTATTTTTAAAATCGTTTTAATTTTTTTTTGTAGTTGTTAGTAGCAGTTTGGTTGAGTTTCTCTTCTCTCTTGATCCTAATAAAAATTAAGTGAAAGCGAAATGAAAGCAAAAAGCTTTGCAGGGTGAGGACGGAGCAAGGCAATTAGTTTGTGCTCTTGAAAATGATTCACTAATTGTGCAAGGAGTTGTGTACAAAAAAAGGGAACTCATAAAAGAGATTTAATTTGATTCTGGGAAAGGGAAGGAGAGCGGAACGAGCAGCAGAATGCAGCTGAGTGCTAATGGGCTCTGCTGGTGCTCGGCTTGTCCCTGAGCAGGTACTGCCTGGCAAATGCACAATTGAATCCACTGATTTTGTGGCTCTGAGTAAATTATACGGGTCTGGGCAAATACCTTCTCCTCAAGGACCCTGCCTGCAGCCCTGTGCAGCTTCTAGGTTGTGGCAGAGCCTTTGGGCATCAAGAAAAGTCCTTTGAGGGGTGAGGACAGAGCTGTGGGGTTGGGGTTTGTCTTTCAGAGGCAGCCCAGCAGCACGACTCGTTCCCAATCCCTGCAGCACAGAGCTGGTCACGTTTGTCCCTGTTATTTTTCTGCCATATCTCTTTTTGACAGGAGTGATGGACATTTACGTTTTTCTGAAAGCTTCAAAAAAAACACTTTAGCCACTATCACCTCAATCTCATTTTCTAGTCAAATCCTACCACCTTCCCCCATCCCGGATTAAAATAAAGGCATGGGTTTGCCTGACAGCCCATCACAGGCACAGCCCTAACCCATGCATAGCATGCTTTGGGAACCCAAGGACAAAAAATTTGCTAAATGGCTTGAAAATAACATGAAAAGTGATGGAAAAGCAGCTGGAAACAGTGTCCCAAGGCATGATGTAAAGGGTTGATGGTTTATGAACAGTATGGCATGGGATGGGGACACACGTGCTGTGGATGCAGAGCTCAGATCTGCATCTCCCTCCTCTGTTATTACCCTGGATTTTAACATTTCTGTTATTATCTTGGATTTTAAACATTTTGACATTCTCAAAATGAAAGAGTTTTTCTTTCAGTGCCACGATTGTTGTGACAGTGTTGAAACAAAAATTATCCAACATTACGGAAACAGTTCAACAGTTACTTAATCAGATTGTGCTTATTAAAAAAAATATATAAAAACCAGCATCATAGGAAATTTCCAGATTTCAGCTGGGGTTTGGGTTGGGTTTTTTTTTTTGTGATTTAGAAGGGAAAAGCTGACTGCAAAATGGCAACTCCCAACACTGCCAGCCCCTCTTGCCAGGACAGAAAGGGCGAGATGCTGCTCTGAGCAGTGCCTGGCTTTGCAGTGGTGCAAAGCTCCAGCTCTGCCTGTTCCCATTGAGTTCACAAACCTCCCCAGTGCTGAGGCTCTGGCTGTGACAGCTCTGGGATCTGTGGGCAAGGCAGCCAATGTTGGCAGCATTCCATCCCCCTTCCAACCAGAGACCCCTTTGCACCTGGGAAGCTCATGTCCTCTCCCCATGGAAAGAGGATGAGGCCACTTGGGCATTTTTTTTTCCTTGTAGCAATATTTCTACTCCACTTTTTAAGACTATTTTTCAGCTCCAGATTCAGTCTCTGACCTTAAAGTTGAGCTTTTGTACATCTTGGAAGATAAAGTGCATTTAACAGCCACAAGCCACACAGCTGGAACCAAGGAAAAGGGGAAGAAAACACCAAGTAACTCCTGAAAACTTTCCATAAAGGGAAAAAAAATGCTCAGAAAAAGCTACTTTGAGCAAGAGGGGTCAAGCATGGTGGGGGGCAGAGGGGCCAGCCCACAGGAGAGTGGCTGGCAGAACAGGTCCTCCTCATCCTCATCTTCACACCGTCACTTCCCCACGCAGAGACAGAACTAAGTGGATGTCAAACACCAGCAGAGCTGGAATGGTGGCACTTTATATTCACTTTACACCGGTGTACATGACTGCAGAGCAATGGCAAACGAGGCCCCTGAGCCCTCGGGGCTCCACGCACACGCCTGTGTTTGCCATCCAAAGCACAATAAACCACAACATGGGATTAATCTCAGCTCCACATTATTCAGGTTCCTTGCTCAGGAAAGTCCTGCTGGGTTGGGGCTCAGTGCATCTCATTTTTGTGCTTTGCCACTCACCGTAGAATCAAAAGGTCCTTATTTAATGGTTGCTCCAATTTTATGCAGACAAATTGCCTTTGAACTCAAGGACTGTAAGGGAGGCTGCAGGTATTGCCAGGCTGGAGGTTTCAAGTCCTCAGGCATATAACTAATCACAAAATCCCCAAATCCTCTCTTCTCCAGGACTCAGTAAAGCCTCCAAATCTCCTGTTTCTTTGCACTTTCCCTTCTGTGGCTCTTTCCTGAGGCTGATGTGCCAGCACTAAATATTTAGTGCATCTCACAGGGCTCAATGAGGGGCTGCTCACCTTGTCCATGCCCACCCTGGCTCGGGCATGGCCACAGCTCCCTGCAGAGGTCCATCCCCAGCCTGGGTGGATGCTCTTGCATTACCTGCTCCAAAATGGACCAGGACAGAGATGCAGTGCAGGGGATGTATGAACCACGCTCCCTTCCAGCCCCCTTTTCCACAGAAACATCACTTGTGACAATGATTTTCTACACACAGGGCAAAGCGTTTGAGCCAGCCCTCACCAGTGCTGCTTGCAGAGGGAACAGAGGAGAAACCAGAGGTAGGGAAGTGTTTCTCCTCTCCCCTTCCAAGCCAATCCCCAACCCCATGGGCTGCCCATCAGGGTTATAACATCAACACGGAACTCCCCAGCAAGGCTGAACCCTCGTGCTCTCTCAGGGAGGAGAGGACTGGAGGGGTTTGCAGCATGATTTCAGCAGATGAGATATTCAGGGTTTTCCTTGCTCTGTTCCTGACCTGGGGAGATCCACCCTGACCCACATTCCACACACCCAGCACCACTACGCTGCTTTTGGGGACGAGCCCCGACGGGGTCTTGGGGAACCAAACCAGGTCAGCACGGCACTGCAGGCACCCCGGTTCTCCTCCCCAGCTCCTGGGAAGGGAAAAGTAGGGCAGGAGGAGGATCCCTCCCCATATCCCTGCCCCATCACAGTCCTGGCTCTGCTATCATTCCCCATCCCCAACCCCACACCACACCCTCCTCCCCAAAACACACCACAGCACCAAGGAGAGAACAACCTTTGGGTAAAGCCCCTCGAGGAGGATGTTATTTAAAGTTATTGAACTAATTGCATATGGATGTGCTTCCCCCCCACCCATCTGCTGCTGCATCCCTGCCCTTCGGCTTCAACCCCTTCCCCTCTCCTCTTGCCAGAGCGGAAAGGGGAGATAAGGGGAAATTGCTATGCTTGGCAGAGCCTTTGGGACATCGGGGATTTATTTTAATCCAGTCCATTAATCAATTTCTCCGTTGAAATTGAATTAACAAGTCTTTCATCAGCATCGCATCCTGGGACTTTGAAAACAGTTAAGAGGCACAGAGGAATGCAGATGAGGTGGCAACCCAGTTGGCACCCAACCCAGCCAGCACCCACAACCCGGGCTGGCACCCAACTCAGCCAGCACCCACAACCCGGGCTGGCACCCAACTCAGCCAGCACCCACAACCCGGGCTGGCACCCACAATGTGCTCTGCTGCCTGCCCAGCCTCCTCGATGCACGATGCTCTCGTCAGCCCCTAATTGGGAACCGAAGCAGACAAGGTGTCATCCCGCAGCCCGAGCAGGGCTCCTCTCCCTTCCTTCACTAAACAAATTCACCATCGACTCTCACTCTTTTATATTCTTCTTATTGGGGTAGGGTGTGGAATATATGCTTGAAATGCAATTTAAAATGAAAGCAAATCAGATCTGGCTCCCTGATTCAAAGGCAAAATGCTTATTACTCCTCTCTCCCTGCCACTGGGATCTCTAACGCTATGGAAATTTGATGGCACTAAAAGAAACCAGACCCTGCATTTCTGCCTGTAAATCCCCCCTCTCCCACCCACCATTCCTCATGGGATAATTGAAGATAATTGGGGACAGTGACAACCGTCAAGGACTCAACAATTCATGTCTAGTCATAGCATCATAGAATCATAGTCATGTACAATTGTGTTTCCCCTCTTCTGTGGGACACCACCACCTCATCCTTACATCAGATCCCATCCAGAGCCTGCCTAGAGGACCCCTCTGCCACCTCCATAGCTTGATACAGCATCCACCCAGATCAATAGGAGCTCCTCTGTTCCTATCAATAGATATTAGAGCAGAGAGTAAATCTGGGCTCTGCATAATGGCTTTACTTTAATTAGTCTTCAGCCTTCCAGTCATTAGTTCTCAACAGCTTAACTCAGAGCAAGTTGCAATGAAGAACCCACTAGTACATATTAGTTTCCAGCCCTGGCCTAAAAAGCAAGAAATAAGAGTAGAATTTGCAAAAGAGAAAAGTTGCTGCATTATTTAAAAATTCGCTGATGAATAATTTAGTCAAATGAGTCTGTGAATGTTAGACAATATTGCATTACTAAATAAATCAATTACAATATATGGGGGAAAAAAAAACCAACAACCCTCTTGGCTCATTGAAAAACATTGCAAAAGTGAACAATATTCCCTTTATTATTAAAAAAAAAAGTGTTTTAAATAAGAATCTGTTAAGATAACCAAGGTACTACTGCTAGCATCTCCATGGAAGGGAGGAAGCATCCTTCCTCTCCCTCAGCAGCTTCTCTCTGTTAACATTCCTCTCCTCTTTTACTGAGTTTAACTTTGAACTTGCCAGGTATCCCAGCTTACAGAGCAGTTGAATTAGTTGGAAAAACCCATAAATTAGCATCTATTCAGCCCACACTGCCTCATTGTAAAAGATTCTGCTCAACTGCTGCAGGCAGCCTCGCCGAGCCTCCACACCAGCACCAAACCCTTCGGCATCACTCCCAGGATGGTTTACTGGTTATTTAGAGGTCACTGCTGGCTTCGGGGCACCCCAGAGCATCCATAAAGCTTTTGGAACTGGGAGAAGGGACCTCAGCTCTGAGGTCCCATCACATTCCTCATCTTAGGTCACGATGCTGGGACACCAGCTCCCTGCTGATGGGATCAAAGTTCCTTGAAGTCAACAGCCATAAGAAAACTACATGTGTGTGTGTGTGTGTATATATATATATATATATGTACACACACACACACACACACACTCACATATATATATATAATCCCATAAATACAGGATGGGCTGGGAGCTGAGCAGCTTTTAGGAATAAAAGGAATTTCAATTCCTGCCTGTGCAGGAGCTGGGCTGGGGTTAGTTATTGCTTTTTTGGGGACTGGAAGGGTTTAGGGAA
>NW_010331578.1:15868-16578 GCF_000700745.2 Antrostomus carolinensis
GGCTGGGGCACCTGGTGCTTAATTGAATCCTGAAAATGAATTTACATGTTCAGCCTGTTCCTGCCAGTGGTAATTGGTTGTTGCTTCGACAGAGGAGATCTCCACATGTCCTTAACTCTGATAGCACATGAGGGTAGCGGGACAGACGGGGACATGGGGACACCACAATGCCCAGGGGGTCCCAGCACAGCTCCAGTCAGCCCAGTTCCTGCAGAGGCTTTGACAGGGGACTTTGTTCTGAATCTTTTCATTTAAAGATAAAGGAGCAGGAAAAATACTTAATTTCCAGCCTTTGCTTCCTCCGATCCAGGCTATTTTTCCCCCCCATTTTCTTCCCCCTCCCCTCTATTTGTGGCTCATAAATAACCTCTTTCTGTTGAGCTCTCTCACCAGTTCTGGCCTCTCTCCTTGCTCTGCCCCGGGCTCCTTCGCTATTTATTTTTGAGCAGAACAGCAGGGTATTTATTCTTCAGCTGCACAGAGACACTTCTCCTGGGAGTATCATGGTGCAAGAGCTGGAAGGAACATAAAGCTCCTGGTTAAGGGCTTGTTGTCCCCTCCGTTCACATGCCCCTGCCCAGAAATCAGCAGAATTTCTCTCAGGATAAACTAGAGGAGCATCCTCGGCAGGTCAAGACTCTGAAAAGTCCTTAGAAAGTTTGTATGTCTCACTCTAAGATCCAGAAACCAGGTTTTACAATGATTTTCAT
>NW_010331579.1:0-8343 GCF_000700745.2 Antrostomus carolinensis
CGTGGGAGCAAAGCTAGATCAGTTTTATAATTTTTCTTCTCTCAGTATTGCATAAAATATTTTAAATGTCATTACATAAGCACATCAGCTTGATTTCATACTTGAGATTAAATAAGAAACTTTTTATATGTTCCGACTTGAACAATCAAAGGTTAAAAATCCTTGACAACATACATTTCAATGCCATAAATGATCATTTCATATATGTATATAAATATATAATTAAAAATACATAATTAAAAAAAATACCTAATGGTTGTAGAAGCTTCTGTAATTCTAATAAACAGAGTAGCTGACATCATCTACTGACATCACATTTAGTTAGCAGTTCTCTGTGAAAGACTTGCAGGAAAGCATTTGTATATACATGGCTGTTAAACTACAGTATCTACCACAACATTCCCCACGGTGCAATGTTTTATCAGACCTTTAATATGAAAGGGATAAGATCTGAACCATATGGATTTAGATCATGAGTACTCTCTGAAAGTATAATTTGAAGCTGAGGGAAATAGTGGCCTTGCAGAAAACACTTACCAGCTGGCATGGTTGGACCCTGAAACAGACAAACAAACAAGTTTTCAGGTGAGAAAGCAAGAACAGCTTTAATTATCCTTAGGCCACAGTCCATCTGTCAAGTGCCAGTGTATTTGTCGAAGTGCTCTGTTCCTTAGAAACTGCAATTTCCAGATGCAGGCATGCTGACAGGTCTGCCGTCATTTTTATTGCAGTCATATTCCTATCTCTTTGCCTGGCCAGTCCAATGTGAATGTGTTTTTGACATGAAAACGTGATCGTCACATTTGACTTACAAAAGAATAAAATATTTTGTAAAATCCATTGGATAAATTTGATTGATCGCTTTGTTTCTCTCACTTTATGTTTTAACTGCCTTTGATTTTAATTGGTTGTCTTTAAACATAAATATACATATATAATTATAGGGAATACTTACAATACTTGAATCGATAAAATCCTAGAAATTTCAAATAAGTACAAAGAACTAGAAGCTTATATGTTTAGGTATGTCCCAAAAGCCTTTTTCTTTCACACTCAGAAGTATTCTGCTTTTCAATATTAAATTTCCCTCTTTAAATGTACCATCAAGATGTATTATTTAGATTATAAAATTCATAATATAATTACTGTCAATATGCAAAAATAAACAAAGAATGATGTTAGGTTTTCATTCTGTGAATAATAAGAGAAAACCAAGAACTACAAAGTTAAATAATTTTATAATTAAATTGAGTAAATTCTGTGTTCTAAATAACATAGGTTAGAAAAGTCGGTTTAATTTTAAAAAAAGGTTAAAAAAAAGGAAGAAAATAAATTTAAATATGTGTATTTTGATTGTTCTTACTTTATTCTAATGAAAGAAAGGAGATCAGGTGGCGTTCCATATCCCAAAGAGTGGTTTTGCCACCAGTCTGTCCAGTCATTAGTAATGCAGTTCTGCTTCAAACTGAGGGTTAGATCCAGTCATCCAAATAGGCATTTGAGACACTGCAGATAAGCCAAAGCACAGTGACATATGTAAATTGTATGACCTGGGACAGGTATCCTTCCTGGGGGGGTATTTTGGAAGCTAAGTAAGTAGGAGCCCAGAACCTCTCAAATGACAAAAATGTTCTGCATTCAAACAACTGAATTGAGCCTGAGATGCCTATGGAGCGATAATGGAGGTATAATAATAAAACCTTTGACATCTAACTGAAAATTAGACAAAATTTAATTGTATTCTTAGACTGACTTCTGTTCTGTGTCTTTTTAGATAGTCAACAACTTAAAATTATTTCCTAGCCTCTAAATGTGGAGATACAGCCCATCCTTTGTGTTTTATCAGAGTTCAAGAACACTGAAATTGTTCTGTTCTAATTTCTTAATTAGCCTTCTCCATTAGTATTAACCATAAATTAGTACTTCTTGACTAGATCTTGTCAGAAAAAAGGTGACATTTAATTATTAGAAAAGTCTGTTTAGCATCTTGAGTCATAGTGATACAATTTGCCACTCATCTCAAGTGTTATACTGTGAATAAAATGTTATTATTTTTACAGTTCCTGAAATATATGTTTTCATGGTACTTGCAAAAGATCTATCAGAGCTTAGATCACCTGTAGATTTATTTTCAGGTAGGTGAAGAACTTAGAAGTACCATAACTAAATAGTAATTAAAAAGCTGGGTTCTTTCATTTTTTCTCTCTCTTTTTTTTTTTTTTTCTTTCTTTCCTGAAATATATTAATATGGGTGTTTTATTGAAAGACATTATGAATAAAAATATCAAAGATGTTAAACATTTCTTAAAAATAAAAATAATAGAAAAGTTGAAATGTACAAGATGTTTCTGTTTGTTTGACTTCATTATAGGAAAAGAGAAGAATAGAGGAATAATAAAAAAAATCTAATTAATAGAAGTTTAATGTGAAAAGGTGGTGGTAAAATCTTCTTTATGAAGGAACATCTTGTTCCTCCATCAAAGGAACAAGAATTCTACATCCTTTGTATAAAAAAAGTTTCAGACTGGAGGAAAACAAAGCAAAACAATAAAAAAAACCACCTTAGACCATTCTAGCTTCAAAAGTAGGAGACAATGAAGCTAGATAAGAAAGCAATAAAATCATTAGTTTTGAAGATATGTAGAACATATCTATGGTTCTAATAGACCATTCACTGCTATTGTATGCATGTATTGGGTTTGGGACCTGTATGCATTGGATTTTAAAATACCAGGCCTGTATGTGTCCTGCATTATTATAGTATCTGAGTACCATGTGTTCACTGAAGTATATGACTTAGTTTATTTGCATACAAACCACCTCTCTCCCCTCATTACCCTGCTCTCACCCTCCCTCCTTAAAATATCTTTTAATCTATTGTTCATTAGATTACTATTATTTTCTATAAGTGGAAGATAAGCTTTTAAATTCCTCTTAGTTTCAAGGACTGGTACTGGACACATGCTATAATAATTTGATTAATATCTGAAGCAGGGACAACTCCATGTATGACACTATTTTAAAAAATAATATCAAATTTTATGTGTCTGTATTTTGTGAAGGATTTAATTCTTATGAAGGTTTTTAAAATCATTCTATCAAACTCCTAAGGAAAATAATACTTCAGTTTATGAACCTGGATGGATACAAGTTTAGCTGATCAGTATTGCCAAGAGACCTCTGTATCTATGTACAGAACTTCAGATGCTAGTGAAACTATACAGCAGAAATCAGTCATTTAAGAAGTTCAGAAAACTCAAAATTGAAGTAGTAGTTGAACCAGGAATCTTTTGATTCATAATTTCAGATTTAGGTTTATAATTTCTCTCCATGACCCAGTTTAGATACATTAGACATTTTTATTGCATCTAGAGGAAGGGTATAATCCTGTCACCTGTCTTTATGTAGCAGTAATGGAAATGGAATTATCCAGGATTTTAGAGATGTTTGACTTTAGATAAACTGAATTTTGTTCAAAATAACCACTTACACGGTGAAAGGAAATAACATTCTCCTTCCAGGGTAGCAGGTGGAGGCTAAGTGGTATGCTAAACTAGGTCAGCTCAAATAATATCAGATTACAGTTCTTAAGAAACTGAATTGAGCTCCAAATTCTTCAAGCAATGCATATGTAGAAAACCACAGTCTTTGCTTACATTACAGAACAATTCACAATTTTTACAAAAAAAGAGTAAAATAATGAGACAACAAATTCATTTGTTTTAGAAGTGAGTATAGTAAACTCAGACAACAAAATATGCTATTCTCCTACCAAAAAAAAAAAAAAAAACAAACCCAAAACTCAACCAAAACTTCTGTTTCAATATTCAACAAAATTTCACATTCATATATAAAGCATAGTTAGTAAATTAGAAATGCTGATGGTTGTACTACCCAGTCAAAGGCAGAGTATATCCTTCATTTTCACAGAGCAGACTTTTGGGGTTTTACTTTTGCAGTATTAACATAGCTAAGCTGCATGTTCAGGGCCTCACTGTTCTACTCAAGCTGGAAATTGTTCCTTTTGGGTTGGAAGTCACCTGATCCATTGTAAATGGTTGTCTCAGGATAAAATGAATAATGTTGTAGAAGTGCTTATTACAGTCTATTAGCTGTAAAGACAGGTTAGGATGTCTCAGGCAGAGACATTGAAATAATCTGCTTTTATCTGATGAACCTCATAAAAAGTATCCTTTTAAATTCAAGTCTACTGTTAAATTGTACTGTAATAGGTTACTTAAAGGGGAGTCAGTGGCAGAATTAAACTGAGAGATCTAAGTTTCATGGAGAGACAGAAATATTTTTTTTTTTATTTAAAGAAAGATAAAAACACCATAGAAAAGTTAGGTGGAAGAGAGAGGAAAGAGAAAGTAGACAAATAAGATGCAGAAAGCACACATCCCTGAAAATGGGGGAAACTATGCTATACTGAAACGTACTTTAGCTGTATAGTGTCCAACTGTGTTAGGAAAGCCAGAGTATCATAAAAGCCTTTTTGTATAACTAAACTTCTGTTACAACAGTTCCAAGGGGCTTTTGTTTACTGACCGTTTTTTCCACAACTTCTGTAAAAAGTTTCCCAGAAGAATTTGAACCCTGTAAAGACAGTAACATGTACTCTTGCCTTGCATGCCTTCAAATCCATAAATTTCCAAAGAAATCTTCTATAAGCCCTCCCAAGATGAACAGACTCTCTTCTTTCAGAAGAATCAAGATGCTTTAAAAATGTATTGACATAACATGCTGTGAAGTCAGATACTACTATCCCTTTTATATCAGTGGAGAAGCAATCGCTACACAAATACATATAACTGCCAAATGGTAAGTTAGACTAGAGGTAAAAATTAAATATGCAAGAATATCCTTTCTTTCCATACATGCAATGTTTCTGGAAAGACGGAGTTTTGGGGAGAAGAAACTTCCTGAGGCTTTTTTCTCCCAACTTTTCCAAGTCCGCATTTGTAAAATTGTTTTAAATTTTGACCTTCTTTCAGAAAATCCAGACTAAAATGCACTGTTTATTGTAACTAAATACACAAATACACATTTGGGAAGGTTTGGGCTTTAAGAGTTTCTATTTGTATGGAATTCATAAATAAGAAAGTATACAGTAGTAACTATGTCAGCAATTCCAACTGGAATCCTCAAATAGTCTGTAGTTATGCTTCCAACTTCTGGTCAAACTGATTCCCCAGCCCCAGTAATTAGTACCACTTAATGTAAAGTGCTGTTCAGTGTATTAGAAATCTCTTGTCAGAAGATGCCCTGGGCTGACAGCAGGATGACCAAACTAATTCTTGCTTTTAGAACAGACAGAAATTGTAGGTCACAGATAAGCAAGATATGCTCACATTTCAGCTGCCTCAATTAGATCTGGATCTAGGACAAAAATGTCCTATGGTTAAGTCATATATGCAACTGACCCTTTGCCTTCATGAATATGAATGCAAAAGTTAAGTTAGGAAAAAATATACTGGTAATTTCTCAAGAGTAAGTTGCCATACTATCCTTATTTATTTATTTATTTATTTATACTCCAGGTATAATGCCTGCTTTGTGATGCATGAGATTTTTTTATTCGCACTCTGTTTCAAGGTATTCAAGAGTTTTAAAAATGCTCAAACTACCCATAAAACAATACAGCTCTGTTCCCATATTAAAATATCTCCAGACAGTGAACAACACTTTCACTAAACCTACACACTGGATAAAAGATTGTGAGGTTTAGGGTGAAAAATAATATTTCTATCAGAGGGGTGTTTCTCCACGTTTTTCTTTTCTTATTTTAACACGAACTTTTTTGACACAACATAAACTCTGTACCATCTCACCCAAGTTTAAATCTTGGGAATAGGCCTGTAATCAACATTAAAACTGGCCATGTGAGATAGCTGTAAATTAACAAAATACCTGATAGAAAACATGTTCTTAAAAAACAATACTAAGGAAAAGAATTTTAATATTCCTATTACTGAAGTGACCCCTTTTTCAGTAACAGTGTAAATAATACTACGTTGTTTAAAATATATTTAAAAATTCTAGCTTCATAAGAAATATTTGACATATTAATCTATTAATCAATCTTATAATTTTGAACCTTGATATTCATAGCTAAGGACATCATATTGTTTGATACTATGATTTTCAGTGATGCAATTCCAAGCCAAAATTACTATAGGAGAGTAGATGACTAAAGGGAAAATGAATCTTAAACTAATTTATTTCATACCATTGAAATGAACAGGCATTTCTCAATGAGGTCAAAAAGCGGATTTGGCAAACTATAAATATGAATACATTTATATATACAATTTTGATATATTTCAAAACCATTAATCTATACAAAATACTTCACCATTCTGAATAAATTTAACATAAAAAATAGAGCATGTTATTTAATTCTGAATGACATTCCACAGTAGTGATTGTAATTAATATTAAAATGCAGTTTTTTGTCTAATGAACTGTGAATAATCAAGTTTTATTAAAAAAACCCTAATTTGTTTAGGTACATGCATTGCCTAGTTATCCAATTATTGCTGCAAAATTACAAATGGGGAAAGTCAAATCTGTTAAATTAAGAAGGTCACCAAAGTAATTAAGACTGCTGAAGCATATTATTAATACTTTACAGTAGGTGGGGCACTGCTGAAATTTACCTGCTTTTCCTTGTTATGTAGATTATGGGCTTTTGTACTACCAATGTTTAAATGAGTTAATTTACAGATAAAGGAATTGTAAAAGAGAAGGCAAGGTTCTGGGTGAGAAAAGTTCTTATCAGCTAAAAAATTAAATTAATACTATTTTCTTTCCTTAGTAATTTGACTGTGTGATGTTAATTGTATGTTGATGATGTTGGGATTTTTTTTTGTACTTCAAAAGTAATAAGAGATTTAACAGGGAAAAAGAACAACAGTGTTGTATGAGAAAAATATTGCATTGAAGATGAAGTGAATGATAAGCTTATTCCTGTGGTAAACTTATATTTCTGGCATTTAATAAAGGACACAGGGTGTAATGAATAAGAAATAAGTCACTATTCCCCTCTGATCTCAACCAAAGTTAACCATTGTTTTACTAATTCTATTTTGGCATTGGTATTTGGTATTTTGGACCAAAGTAACTGAATGTACTTTAAGACATGATGTCTCCTACATACTGTGTGAAAAATAACACAAAACAGGAATTGTTTTAGCACTTCAACACCTAGACTTTTATACAGTTTAGTACAGGTAAATAAACTTGTGATACAGAAGTGTATGAGGTCTAAATTATCCTGGACTAAATTGTCTAGGTATTTTACTAACTCCAACCTTCAACAGTTTCACATGTCACCAGTTGGTTTAGTGTCAGCCACAGAAACAGCTATCATAGATATGTGCCTGTGTATATATTAACACCTATACCATATTACTCTAAGTTTTATTCTAACAGTATAATAGCTCATACTGTATAAGAAATGCATCATAAAAATCAAGGAAACCAAAACAAAACAAGGAAAAAAAGCCACGGTGACAGATATTGAAGTTGTATAAAAATTAGCCAATGTAAAAGTGAATCTCTGCATGTGTATACATATTTATTCCTTCTTTCTCTGATTCATAGCTTATCTAATGAGCAATAATAATTGTTAACCTTTACATCTTTGAAGACATGAAAACTAGAAACTGATAGACATTATATTTATTTAGTCTCATATCAAAATATATGATAATCAGATTCAAGATTAAACCTCCAAAAGTGTTGCCCAATGATCTGATCAAACAGAACAGGTACATTGTTATTTCTCCCACTTAAGCGTTTAACAATAACTCATTTGATCTTCCAGTCCTATGGAAGAGCCTGTTAGAGGCTCGCCCTTCAGACTATTGTGATCCTGGGGAGATTAGCTGACTACCAACTTTTTTTCCCCTCTCTATTTCTCTCATTTGTTTTCAGAGCACAGTGGGGGTAAAGAAGTAGATTAACGTTTTCTTTCTTGTTAAGTGTGACTCATAACTAAGGTCATAAACTTTGAGATAAATATCCTTTAAAGGTATCTTAGTCTGAAAGATAAATTAGAAATCATCTGTATATGACCACTCTGCCAAAGGAAATGAAAGTACTCTGCAAGAAATAGGAACTGGGTTAAGATTTGAAAACAGTATTTGTTTTCCTCAAAATCCAGAATCAAAACAGTTGAAAATGAGAAGAATCCTTAGAGATATATATGCAGCAAAGTCAGGATGAAAAGCCTAGAAGAATGTTTGCTTATCAAACAACATGAACCAAGTGACCTAGACACTGCCAAAAAGTACATTAAAATCCTATAATTATGAATCACAGAATCACAGAATCACAGAA
>NW_010331580.1:0-494 GCF_000700745.2 Antrostomus carolinensis
ACAGTGCACTGCAAAGCTAATGGTAGTATAATACTGGGATTGTGTGCAGCCTGCAAACTGATAGAAAAGATTACCTACCCGCTCTCCTGCATTTTCTCTTTCCAGGAACATTCGAATTGATGGCGTTTTGGACAAGTTACTTTTTCTTGTTGCAAAACACCTTGCAGACCTACGTGCAACCAAGAACACGATGGGAGATGTTTTCTGAACAGATACAGTTTCTCCTGGCGAGAGAAAATGAAAAAGCTTTTTGCTAAGGTGTAGCCGACAGGAGACGCTAAGGACCAGGACACGGAGCACTGTGCCTTTAAGCGCCGCTTCCGGGTGTCTTTCGGCCGTAGCTGTTCTCCGGAGCACGCCGCGATCGGCGCAACTGCACCATTCTCTTGGCGCCAAGAAGCGTCTTCTTCTTCTGCGGGAGACAGAGACTGCGGCGGCTTCTGAACGGCGAACTACGAAGCGGCACAAAACTGGGATTGTGTAAGCAGCTTGCA
>NW_010331581.1:0-326 GCF_000700745.2 Antrostomus carolinensis
GGGCAGCCAGCTTCCTTCTCTGCTGGCCTGCCGTCCCGCTGGGGCAGATGGGGGCTGCAGGCAGCCAGCACTCCCTGCCTACAGGCTGCCGGCTGCTTGTGCAAGGCAAAGCAGGGACAGAAATCTTCCTGCACCCTCTCCTGTCCCCTGTGCTGGGGGGACAGTGAGGCTGTGGAGGGGAAGAGGATGGTGATGCTGCCCTGGGGGGATGTGACCCTTGCAGAGAAGAGTGGTTTGCAGAGAAGGGGCTGGGGGGCACCAGCTCCTTCTCATTGGGACTGACCGTGTCTCCCTCCTCCGCCAGCGGAGCCAGCGCGGCAGCCGCC